>NW_020800226.1:0-21773 GCF_003590095.1 Trichoplusia ni
CCGAAGCAAACCGTTAGTGATAATGGACCACCCTTCACGAGTTTAGAATTTCAGAATTTTTTAAAACACAATGGCATTGAACACGTCTTTACAGCTCCTTATCACCCCGCTTCAAATGGCGCGGCTGAAAGCGCAGTCAAAATTTGTAAACACGCTACAAAAAAAAGCATTGAAACAGAATTTGGACATCGATATAGCGTTATCTAGATTTTTATTAACATACAGAAATACGGAACACGCTAGCACTTGCGATAGCCCGGCCAACATATTACAAGGGCGTAGTCCGCGTATGAGTTTAGATAACTTGAAGCCGGAAAGGGAATTTCGAGTTGCGTTACGACAGGTACGTACGACGTTACCGTTCCAAATGTAACAGTAGGGTCGGACATATCAACAAAATTAGAAATAAATAAGAAATCTCATAAGTCTTTAGCCGTTCCCACAACCAATGTCGACAGGCAAAACGACAGTCATGCCTACGAGCCCTCAGCCTGTGCCGAATTGTCCTAATGTGTCACCAAACAAAAATGATGCAGCCACTAGGGGCGTGGAAAATAATAGCTGCCCAGTAAGGTCCCGTAAACGACCCGTATGATATGGTTTCGATAAAATAGATTAGGGTTTTAGGGTTTAGGGTTTAAAGAATTTATTCTAAACTAGCTGTTGCCCGCGACTTTGTCTCCGTGGGTAGAAGATAATAATATAAGTTATGATTTATATCTGCCCTGTTTTTTTCACATTTTCCATTGTATCTTCGCTCCTATTAGTCGCAGCGTGATGGTTTATAGCCTAAAGCCTTCCTCGATGAATGGTCTATTCAACACATAAAGAATTTTTGAATTTGGACCAGTAGTTCCTGAGATTAGCGCGTTCAAACAAATAAACAAACAAACAAACTCTTCAGCTTTATATATTATAGTATAGATAGTATAGATAAGACAAATAAAATAGTCACTTCTTTGAGAACAATATAGGTTAAAAGATTTTTTTTTTAACATTCATTAGTCTGAGACAGTTGCAGGTACCCACTCAATGTACCTAGTTATCGTATAAGTATCGTAACGTATCATTAGGTTGTATTTTTTATACTGTTGTTACATTTTTTTTGTGTATTTGTTGTGATTAAATAAGGGTGGAGGTGTTGTGTCTTGATTGGTTATAAATGTATTAGTATGGTAAGCGACGCTTCAGTCTTGTAATAAACGTGGTACCGAGAACCCGTCTTTCATTTCTAACAGTTACCAAACTGGATTCTCCTTTTTCACTAAGGACGGTATCAGAAAGGCATTTTGTTAAAGTAGGTAGATGAGCTTGTTTAAGTTAAAAACAGAGATTAGTTATTTGATAAAGACAACTTTGGCAGCGGGATTAGAACCGTCGACACACGATATGAGGCAAAAGGCACGCTCTCAACCACCCGACCACTGTTGCTTAAGATAATTGTGCGAAATACTCAACCAGATCTTAGATGTATTTGAGTGATTCATGCGTTCGTATACTATGACTAACTAGCTGTTGCCCGCGACTTCGTCCCCGTGGGTAGAAGATATAAGTTATTATTTATACCTGCCCTGTTTTTTTCACATTTTCCATTGTATCTTCGCTCCTATTAGTCGCAGCGTGATGGTTTATAGCCTAAAGCCTTCCTCGATGAATGGTCTATTCAACACAAAGATAATTTTTGAATTTGGACCAGTAGTTCCTGAGATTAGCGCTTTCAAACAAACAAACAAACTCTTCAGCTTTATATATTAGTAATATATAGAAGTATAGATATAGATTAGTATAAATTACCTCCTTTGTATTAGGAACCGGTCACTGAACTCACTCAGCACTCAACAATATTAAAATTTATTTGTATTTAACTGGATTTATTTGCAAGTTTTAATATTTAATAACGTTTGTTTACAATCACTGTACACACCACAATAAGTTTATTGATTGATTTCGCAGTAAATTCGACTTAATTTATAATATTCTTAAAGCAGACGTAAACACACTGTGCTCGGACCAACGAACTAAGATATACTTTAACATCCCGAACGTGACAGTTATCAAACTGTGACGTATCAGAACTTGAATTATTATTTTTCTGTTTGTTTGTAAACCAATAATTACGTATCTTGGTTTCTCTATTTGCGATGAAGTTTTTATAGACCAGGTGTGTTTCGTAGTTTTTGGTAGAGCTGGGTATTCGTATAAATCCCAATCTCTAAATATCATCTGGAGAGGTCGATCTTTTTCTAACCATTTTAACAAACTTATTTTTTCATTGTTCGATACTTTAACATGCGGTACACGCCATATAATTTTATTGATCTTTATGTCGTCAATTACTTCACCAGTATTCAATTTCACTGCATTTAAGTTTGTGTTACTTCTTAGCAATATCAGTTCATGTCTACTATTAAGAACAATTTTCTTAAAATCTTCAGCAAAACCAAGTATGTTACATATGAAAGATCTCAGCTTTATATCGCAAATTAAACGATGATGGTTGTAATTTAAACAGATTTATTTTCTGACAACTGATCGGTACAATTGCACAAAATAGAATGAATCATGTACACATCAAACTAAATGTCAGTCGTTCACAGTGTTATCATAGAAAAATCAATACATTAGCTCGCATTCGGTACAATCAAATAATCGATTAGGTTTATTTGTATAAACTGAAGCATAGTTCTCAATATTAATTTGTAGGTGCATACTGACTAATATTTGATAACAATATCTACACCTTGGCTACTTAACCTTACAACTCGGCCATCCAGCTTAAGTGAGTCCTCTCACTTCTCCGGTATAAATAAATAAATTCATTAATAAACAACAATAAATAAAATATAAAACAAAAATAGATCCACAATGATATCAAAATATTATGGGCTAACTCCTTTTTATAAATTCTTTAATTATTTGAGACATTTGGTATTAACACAGTCTGTGCTTGCTAATTACATTATACTTAAAACTAGTTAATTCTTCAATAATTCATTAATAGGATTTATATTAATCTGATCAGCATCTATGTCTATCACAATTTCTCATCGCAACTCAAATTTCTTATTAGCTGTAATTCTATGTAAATCTGTAATCACAAATTCAATTAACATGAACAGCTCTACAATCTCATTCTTGCACAATCTATCAAGATCTACAGTCATCTGTGCGGCACCGTTATCTTAGTACCATTCACTATCTGCACTGACCGTTCATGACAAATTGTGCTCGAGTCAAAGAATCTTACTCACTATCTTGCAATCAACTGTGCGACATGATTTCTCATGCCATTCATTATCTGCACTAATTGCTCATATACGATTTTTAAGGAAATGCCACCAACATCCCTAATAATGACACACACTCAACCAATTTTAGTCCACAAATGTATTAAATACGATATAAATGCATATCATATTCGACCATATTAAATAGTATTATCAATTGCACATTTTTTAGTCTATTCAAGTTACATCATTCTCTATGTGTATCTATTTCTGTATCTTCACTCTGATCATTGTAAGTGTTTTCACTGCTATACCCGTTAAAGTTCATCCATGGATAAATTTTATCTAATGCAACGACATTCTCGTATCTCTTTTTATCTTTTCTTGTCAAAGGAGTGTCTTCGACAAGAAATCTGTCATTAGGTAATATTTTAATAATTAGATAGGGGAATGGAATTTGGGGAGGAGTTTATGTGATTTTCCTACATGATCTTTGTCTATCACGGTTATTTCTATCCTAACCAAATCACCTACACTATACTTTGTTGGACGTTTCCGACGTCTATCAAACTGATTTTTGGCGTATTCCTGCTGCTTTTCTATCTTTTCCTTGGCATTCGATCTTAATTCTATTAATGCATCACCGTCTCGTCACTCGTTCCGTGGCTTCGGCAATTACATCCGTCAATACATTTTCAGATGCATTCATCAGTTTAATACCGAACAATAGCTCCGATAGACTTTTTCCCGTCGTCTTATTCATAGTAGTAATAATGCCTAACTGAATGTCTCCTATGCAATCGTCCCATAAATTGTCGTTTCTACCATGACATTTTGCACTCAAGGCATCGGTTATGGTCGGTTTGAACCTCTCGACCGGTCCATTCGCCCTTGGAGTAGCCACTGCATTCAAGATATGCTTTATGTTTAATTTATTCATAAAATTATTAAATTTTGCAGTCGTGAAACAAGAACCCCGATCCGTTATGAGGCGCGAAGGAACGCCGAAATAACTAAAATGTTCCTTAAATGCCTTGATTGCCGTTGTTGCTTTAGTACCCCTTACAGCACGTATATTAATAAATTTAGTAAATGCATCTATAATAATAAGCAAATACATGTTGCCTCTCTTTGAGCGAATAAACGTGCCCAGATGATCTGCGTGTAGTGTATGGAATGGCTTCTCCAACTTCGGTATGCGGTAAAGCATTCCTTCCTTGGAACCACCAGGTGCTTTGTGATGCGCACACTCCAGGCAAGCGGAAACGTATTTCTTAGTGAATCTACGCATTTTTGGAAACCAAAATGTGCTTCTTAAACGATTTAAAGTTTTTTCGAAACCAAAATGCCCCACATCGTCGTGATTCATGCGCAGCACCTGCCACCTACAACCCCTCGGAACTACCCATCTCAATCCTTCGTCTAAAACTTTGTACACCTTTCAACTGATATTTCTTACGCACGTCAGCTACAAATTTCATTTTGTCATCTACTAAAATATCTCTTATACGTTTTATCTCACTATCATCACCTTGTACAGTAGCGATCCAGTCCCGTAAATCTACGTGTAAAACATCAAAAACGTTTTCAGTGTCCATATCAGTAGGCTCACTAACAGGTCACCGGCTGAGGGCATCTACGTGAGCCATACGCGAACCGGGTCTGTACTCAATTTCGCAGTCGTATTCTTGAAACTGAATATACCAGCGGGAAATTCGCGGTATAAGGTCACTCTTTGTTAAAGTGGTACGAAGAGCATTACAGTCGGTGACTATTTTAAATTTTAGCCCCAGTAAATAGATTCGAAAACGATTTAGAGAAGTGACAACTGCCAAGGTTTCCAATTCGAAGGAATAGAACTTTTGCTCATCTGCTAGTGTCTTACGACTGTAATACGAAACTAATCTAAGTAACCCGTCTGTACCCCGCTGCAAGAGAATCCCTACAATACCTAGCTTTGAGGCGTCCTTATGCAATTAGGTTTCTAAACTAGGGTCATATAAAGCCAATATAGGACGTTCAATTAATTTTGCCTTCAAGGCGAACGACTCTGCCTCCTCAGTGATCCATTTCCATTGGAATTTAGACTTTCAGGGGTCCGTCAATAGGCGAGCGATAAGGGCGAAGTCTTTTACGAACCTCCGAAAGAAACTAGCAAGGCCGACAAACCGTCTGACATCATGAACGTTTCGCGGAGTGGGAAAATGTTTTATAGCTAACGTTTTACGCGACCCTGGGCGTATCCCCTCGCCACTTACATGAAAGCCTAGAAATTCTAGCTCAGTGTAAAAGAAGTTACATTTTTTGAACTTTAGTGTAAGTCCAGTGTCTTTTAAAAGTTGAAGTACCTCCTCTAACCGGCTCATACCCTGATCAAACGATTCTGAAGGAATGAGTACGTCATCCATGTAAATAATCGTGTAGCTGACCTTTGACAGAATTTTATTCATGGTTTGTTGAAAGACAGAAGGAGCGTTTGCTAATCCAAATGGCATGCGTTTAAATTGATACTGCCCATCTGGGATCACAAACGCAGTCTTGTCTTGAGACTTAGCCTCTACACGAATCTGGTAGTAGCCTGATGCGAGGTCCAGGCTCACGAACAAGGAATTTCCAGATAATCTGTCAAGTTGGTCGTCAATTATGGGTAATGGGTAGTGTTCCTTTTTGGTTTTATTATTTAAGGCACGATAATCGACACATAGTCTGCTTTCACCAGTCTTTTTCTTAACTAGTAAGACTGGGCTAGCATAAGGTGAGTTTGACTCGCATACTATGTACGCATCAATCATTTCTTTGACCATAGACTGGACCTGTCTACGCTCCGGAAGAGAGAGTCTATACGGGCGATAAACTACTGGTTGCAAATCATGTAAATCAATTTCCATTTGAACTAAACTAGTAAATCCTAAGTGTTTTAAGTTATCCGAAAAACACATCTCATATCTTTTGAGCAACTCTTTAAGTCTGTTAACTTCATCTTCGTTAAGTTGTTTACCATAATTAAAAGTCAAACTATTGTCAAAATTTTCAAAGTCTATTGAATTCACGCTTAAATAGTCGCTGATACAGAGAGCTCGCGTAACAAGCGTATCTCTCTTTAGACTAACTATACTATCACTAAAGTTCTGTACTAGTATTCTACCTTCTCCGTTTTCCATCTCATATTCACCTGGCATCAAATAATATTCCTTTTGTGGCATACCACGTAGCGAACCATTAACACGAACTGCGCCCTAATATCTGTTTCCAGAGAAGCATGGTGACGGAAATAATTATTTAGGGGGTATCGTAATATCGGTTGTCAAACTTAATTGTAATTTTAAGGGATGATCACGAGCAAATATCAATGAATTTGTCGTTTTTGTTATAACTATACCCTGTTTCTCAGTGAAACTGTGTCCAATTAAAACAGAATTTTTGATAACGCTATCATCAACAATGTACACGTCGACTTCCTCTACAATATCTTGAATTTCAAAATTGACGCCCGAGACGCCCCATGGTATCACTATACACGGTGGTTTTTTAATCGTCTTACAAAAGTAGCCCAGTTCATGTATCCGACGTAAAATACCCCTAGGCGCGATTATTATTTTTTTATCATGAACTAAGATAATAAGGACGAAGAAAAATTAAACATGAGAAATCTGAAATATTGTCTTAAAGATGATAAAAACGCCGCCGCCCGCGCCCCTCACCATTGTTACAAGGCTCGGACCGCGCTCGCAACAGAGCTGTATTTCTAAAAAACTACGAATTGCATCATAATAGTGAATAAAAATTGCATTTTAAATTTATTCATATCTCATAACTACCTATTTTTTTATCATGAACGTGTTCTATACATTTGATACATGAACTGTGCTGCTTTTGTAAGACGACTAAAAAATCACGGTGTATTATTGCCTATTCCCCTCATAGTTGGCAAGTTGCTATCAGTCTACGTAATTCCCCTCCTAGTGGCCTCACTATGACGAATCAGCGTACATTGGCTACCCAAATCTACGTAACCTGGAACATGTTCCCCATTAAATTTCAAATACATTAGGTATTTACTCTCATTCAAAATATGCGTTTCGATACGCATGACATCTTTATCCTCAGGTATATCGTTCTTATTGGTTGAGTTGGATGGCAATCTGGGACAGTTAATAGACAGATGACCTAATCTGTTACAAACAGTACACTTTAATATCTTTTTAGTACATTGCGTACTGAAGTGCCCGGGTTCATTGCAGTTAAAACATACAATCGACATTTTATTCTGTAATCTTGTGGTCTTAGCTTAGCCATTATTTACCGTCTGCCTAAAACTATTGACGGGTAGAGACGAGGTAGTGTTATTGCGTTTGTCATAACTAACCTTTGACCTATCAGGTTCGCGAGGCTGCTGCTTAATTGATTGAAAATATTTAAGTACCTGCTCCGGTTCCTGACACTTTGCTGCTTTCGCACCTAATCTTAACGATCGATCCTCAATCCCGTATAATAAACAATCAACCGCACGTTTACCGTGTATTTCGCATCGATTTAGTAGATTAATTTTTTCATAGTAATAATGTTCTAAAGAATCATTAAATTTAACGTTTTGACAACATCTCGGTGAGTAATTCAGCTAGTCTTCACTGCTCGGGAATGATTTTTCCAGTTTGACCTTCCACTCAGACCATAAAAAATCAAAATTCGAAATTAGAATTTCATTTGTTTATCCTATAAATGAAATTAATCACTGTTTTAAAACAAATGTGTATTTAGGGTTGGAGTACGTTTCTCGTTTAAAAACTAAACTTTTTGTTTCTTATTTCATTTACTGTGACTTTGGGACGTCTGAAAAAACTTTTTTTTCTAAAACATATGGATACTTTGCCCGCAGAAGCCGCCCAAGTGGTGGCATTGCTGGATTCTGGACTTAGTCAGCGTGTTGTGGCTGCAAGATTGCATCTAAGCTTATCATCTGTTCATAGAGTCTACAAACGCTATCCGGAGACTGGTTCGTTCACGCGCCGTTCAGGATCTGGCAGGAATCGGGTCACTTCTGAGCGAGATGATCGATTTATTGTAACAACTTCTTTACGAAATCGACGCCTTAACGCTTTTCAACTGCAGCAGCAGCTTCGCGTTGTACGAAGAGTAGCTGTAAGTGACTCTACAATAAGAAGAAGGTTGAAGGAACGCGGATTGGCACCGCATAAGCCAGCGAATGGGCCGAAATTAACTGCAGACCATCGAAGAGCGCGCCTTAACTTTGCACGCGAGCACCTAACTTGGTCATACCTTCAGTGGAGAAGGCAAAGTACTGTTGTCTGATGAGTGTAAAATTATGCTGTATGGTAACGACGGAAGGAACAAGGTCTACAAAAGAGATGGAGAACGCTTTGCACAATGCTGCATTGAAGAAAAGGTCAGCTATGGTGGCGGTTCGTGGACGATTTGGGGAGGAATCAGTGCCGACGGCAAGACAGAACTTGCCTTTGTGTCTGGGCCACGGCTGCCTGCACTAAACTCTCATCGGTACATCGAACAGTGTCTTGAACCTCATGTGATGCCCTATGCACATTTTATTGGCAACGACTTCATATTCATGCACGACAATGCTAGAGCTCACACTGCGGGCGTCGTACTAGATTATCTTACCGAAGTCGGTATCTCTATTATGGTGTGGCCAGCAAGAAGCCCGGACATTAATCCCATTGAACATCTATGGGATGAATTAAAGAGACGAATTCGAGCAAGAGATCCAGCCCCAGAAACACTTAGCCAGCTGCAAAATGCAATCCATGAGGAATGGGATAATATACCACAACATGTGATCGTGACTCTCATCCGATCGATGAAGAACCGTATGGAAGCAGTAATAAGAGCTCGCGGAGGGAATACAAGTTATTAAATAAACGTTTAAAAATTACTCATTATACAAAATACGAAACCTATGAAGACTTAATTTGAATTTAGGACATTAACATTAGGATTTAAAAACCTCACACTACTCACTATTAAATGACAGTTTACATTTATTCCTAAATATACACATTTTTCTGATAATCCTTATCAAATCATAAACTGCGAGGTATTTCGATTTTTTTGATGAGAAGTGTATTTTTGTAAGAATAGAATACCTTTCTGATAAGTTATGTATGATTGATGAATTAATGATTACGTCTGAACGATTATGATATGAATGATGATCGCTATTGCTACTAATAAAATGCGTCACTACTTCCGGCAAATCATGTTTCTCAGTATTTGGCATTGTGGGCCATTCATTTTCATTAAGTGACAGAAATGAAGGTCCGGACCACCAGAGGGGTGTGTCCTTGATAATGTCGGCCTGGAGACCACAGGAAACAAGATCCACCAGGTTGTCCTTCGACGGTACGTAGTTCCAGGTATGACTACATGTGCTCTCCTGTATCTCGTTGACTCTGTGTCTAACAAAAGGTTTTAGTTGGTTGGAAGGAGTAGAGAGCCAACATAAAACGATCGTTGAGTCGCACCAGAATTTTCACTTGTGAATGGGTATGGTGAGCCTTAGTACAGACCGAATGTACACACAAGCGCCGTACGCCTTTTCAGAAGCATCGGTAAAGACGTGTACTTCGTGTGTAATAGAGTCTTCACAACAAAACTCAACGAGGAATTTTTAAATTATTTAACGATGTAATGGAACTCTCAAACACAGACCAAGCATTACTAATTTCAAGTGAGACTGCGTCGTCCCAGTCATATTTATGCTAGCCAAAGACGTTGCATAAGTATCTTGGCTTCGACAACGCACGGACCCACCAAGCCCAGTGGGTCGAAAATCTGACTGATAACAGAAAGGACATGGCGTTTGGTGACTTTACTAGTAGACGTAATATTAATTGTATATGTAAGTGAATCAGAGTCACAGACCTAGTTAAGTCCTAGGGTTTTAGACTGTGAACAGTTAAGGAGCTGCTCTGAAAAATGTAAAATATTATATGAATCATTATTAAGTTTATTAGAATTTATTTGCTTAAAGATTTTCAAATTATTCGATCGCCATTTGCGTAAATTAAATTTTGCTGAAGAAAGAACCGATTTAACAATTTTAGTAACTTCTACAGTGTCGGATATTGTATTGCTTCCACTGAGAAAGTCGTCGATGTAAAAGTCACGCCGTATGACGCACTGTGCGCGACTATCCTCAATGTTATCAGCCAAAATCACCAAACACTTGGTGGCCACATAGGGAGCAGACGCAGTACCGTATTTCACTGTACTTAATGTGTAAGTCCTAAGAGGTTCTAAGGGATCAAAGCGGAAGATATTTTTTGAAGGGAACGCTGGTCTGGACTAAGCTCAATGGCTCTGTCCATTTTCTCTACGTCGCCTGTTACCACGTATCTATGCTGACGAAAACGTGTGAAAATGGAAAACAGATCGTCTTGCACTATCGGACCGACCATCTGAATGTCGTTAAGAGACACTGCCGTACTAGCAGGAGCTGATGCGTCGAAGACTACGCGTAGTTGAGTTCGGAATTCCAGTACCACTGTACTGGAATTCCGAATGACGCCATGATGAGGAATGAAATATTTTGTCACGGAATGTGATTCGACAGAAGAAGTACAGTCGGAGTCTAATGTCATGTGACCTAAGCGCTCGTACTCTCGCATGAAGTTATAATATTTGGTTTGAAAGGTTAAACCGCTTCTCTGGAGATAAAAAACGATTCCTAGCATTTACGTAGGATTGTCCTAGAGAGCTTGGATCGCCCTTTAAAGGCATTTTAACAACAAACGCACCATCGTCGTTACGGACGGTGGTTAGCGCGAAAAGTTGCTCACACATTCTCTCTTCAGGAGAGTGTGAATGTTTGCTTGAGATGGTGTAAAGCTCCCAAAATTGAGTTAAGTCGGGAGTGACATGGGAATGATGGCAAAGATTATTAGATGCATAGGAAATAAAACTAGATTGATGCGAAATACTACCAGATACAAGCCATCCGAGTTTAGTCTCGCATAATTTAGGTAAGTTTTTCCCTAAGTCTATCCTGTTACTGCCTAAGACATTCCAGAAAACTTCAGCCCCTACCAGGATGTCGACGACCGACGGAACATTAAAGTTCGGGTCTGCCAGTTTAGGACCTGAAGGAATAGGGACATGATTGATGTGTATGAATGCAGACGGGAGTACCTTTGTAATTTCAGGTATAATAACACAATCAATATCTACAGTGAAGGCACAGCATAAAGACTCTATTGATAGGTGACAAAACTGTGTACTGGTGGATACAAGATTATAAATACCCGTTACCTTGGTACTCGCACCGCGTTGTAACAAACCCAGCTTCTCCGATAACCTCTCCGTTATAAAGTTGGCCGTGCTGCCGCTGTCCAGCAAAAGACGCGTAGTGTACTGCTTAGCGGTCACGGCGGTCACCTTCACGACAGCTGTGGACAGTAAAATATGCGCAGAAGTAGCAAGCTGCATAGTATTGGCTGAAAGCACAACATTCGAAGAAGAAGGTGAAGCAGAAAGTGAGCCTAAAGCTGTTACCAATCCATTAGCTTCTGCGGCAATGGATTGGTAACAGATTTAGGCTCATTATTTTCTAAATGCAAAAGCGTATTGTGCTTTATTTTGCAATATTTGCAACATGAAAATCGACACTTTTTAGGAGTGTGGCCAAAGCGTAAGCAATTTAAACACACATTGTATTCGTTTGCCTTTTTAATGCGATGTTCTATAGATAAGCTTCTAAAGGATTCACATTTATATAATGTATGTGCTTGGGAGCAGAGTGGACATTTATTATTTGTTGTGGTGTTAAGGTTGGATTTTGAATTGATTGCACTAATTGCGAATTTAGAGAAATGAAACACGGGGTTCACTTGCGAGGTGTGTATTGCGACTGAGCTAATAACTAATTGTATACCCTTCTAGAAGCTAAGCAAAAAATGACGTAAACATCCCGCCCACCGAAGGGCGAAGTCCTTAACTAAATATAAAAAATATCTGTAATTGACTTAACGTAACAAAATCTTAAACAAAAGAAAAATAACAAAATGCTTAATATAAGATCTAGAAATAAAAAAAAAACACTAAACAAGACCTACTAAAACTATAACTAGCAAGCAAACTTAACAGAGTCTAAATTATTTATCTTAGTGTACATTTACAAACTCATTGAAGTACCTAGCCCATTTGCCCGGCGGCATTTGGTCTTCCTTCAGAAGTACAATGTCGCCAATTTCATATTCTTTCTGCGTCTTTACCCATTTAGAACGAGTCTGAAGGCGAGTTAAATACTCGTTCTGCCATTTGTGCCAAAAATTTCCTACTAGTCGTTGCACATGCTGCCATCGTGATAATTTGCTTAAGCTGACATCTTGAAGGTTTGGATTAGGTATGGACACAGGTGTTTCTCCTATCAAGAAATGTCCTGGTGTCAAAATTTCCAGTTCCGTGTCTGACGTATCTATAGGGACCAATGGGCGAGAATTAAGGCAAGCCTCAATCTGGCAAAGTATGGTGGTAGTTTCTTCAAACGTCAGATGAGTGTTTAATATCCTTTTTAGGTGAAATTTTGTAGATTTCACGGCCGCCTCCCATAGTCCCCCAAAATTTGGGCTAAAAGGCGGGATGAACTTCCATTACGTGCCATCTGCTGCGAGTATCTCTACTAAGTGACCAGGTAATTCGAGTTGGGCTTCTTTCCATGCTTCTTGTAAGTCCTTATTTGCGCCAACAAAGTTTCGACCATTGTCACTCCAAATTTGAAGACAGCGTCCCCGCCGTAACACAAATCTGTTGAAAGCTCCAATAAAAGCTTCTGAAGTAAGATCGCCAACCAACTCTAGATGTATGGCCTTTGTGGACATACAAATGAATACGGCGATGTATGCTTTATTGGTTTTAGCTCCTCTGCCCTTTGACATCAAGATTTGCAAAGGGCCGGCAAAATCAATTCCGCTACAAATAAATGCTCTGGACGGCGTTGTGCGTGCCTTGGGAAGGTCTCCCATGATCTGGTTTCTCGCCATGGATTTATATCGAGCACATATGACACATTTATGGATGTGTCCTTTTATCAAGTTCTTTACTCGTATGATCCAATACTTAGACTTGATGTAAGAAAGCATTAGTTGGATACCACCGTGCAACGTTTTTTTGTGAGCTTCCGCGACGATGAGACGTGTGAAATGACATCGAGTACCAAGTATAATCGGATGCTTCTGATCGTGACTCAAATTAGCATTTCTCAATCTACCGCCCACCCTGATCAATCTCTTCTCATCTAAGTATGGATTGAGATTTCTTAAACTGCTTTCTCTTGCTACATTTCTTTGCTTTTGTAATGCTTCTATTTCTTTACTGAATTCTTGGTCTTGTGCAATTCTAATGCATTTTGTTAGGGCGTTTTCTACTTCATCTGTTGTAATTTCCTTATTTATATTTTCTGGACTCTTCTTCGAATTTAAAAATCTTAAACTGTAGATAATTGTTTTTAAAAGTTCTTGTAATGTATCGAATTCTTCGCTTATCAACATTGGTATATTCTTTTCTAATTGTGCATTTACCTTTACTTTCTTCATCTCTAAGTCTGTAGTTGGAATGTTCGGTTTTGAATAAATTATATTTTTGTGCTTAAGCCATTCTAGCCCTTCCCACCATAGTTTGTTATTTATGAGATTATTTAGATTCATTCCTCTTGACCCGATGTCAGCTGGATTTTCCTTTGATTTAACATGGAACCACTGGGTGATGGAAACGTTCTCCAAAATTTCAACAACTCTATTGCTTACAAATATTTGCCATCTATTCGGGTCACCCATCAGCCATGACAAGACGATCGTTGAGTCTGTCCATGCAAATGTTTGACTTTCTTTTAATCTCATAGCATCTCTGACTTGCTTTAATAGCTTAGACAAAAGCACAGCACCACTTAACTCCAAGCGTGGCAGAGATATAGGCTTAAGGGGAGCCAATTTAGTTCTAGATGCAATGATGCCTGTTTTGATTGTGTGGGTTTCAACTCTATAATAAACAACAGCACAGTATCCTTTATTTGACGCATCACAGTATCCGTGTAAGGTTATTTTACTTGTGTCTTGATTTGTATATATCCATCTATTAATTTGTATCTTGTTCATGTTTCCGAAACTCTCACGTAATTTTAACCATTCTTCTTCTTCTTTTTGTTCTACTATTTCATCCCAATCAAGTCTCTGTTTCCAAATGTTCTGTATCAACATCTTTGCCATTATAATTGCCGGTGATATCCAGCCCAGTGGATCAAAAAGGCTTTGCACGTCTGCTAGAATTGTCCTTTTTGTAATACATGTTGGTTTTAATGGTAATTTTGTGTGATAACGAAATGAGTCTGTTGTCATATTCCAAGTTAAGCCTAGAGTTTTAATTGTACTCTCACTTGTAATTCCTTTCTCAACGCTGCTGCTTCTTAATGATCGTGGAATTTTCTCAAGAAATTCTTTACTGTTTGATGCCCATTTTTGTAGCACAAATCCTCCTTTTTCTAGCAGTTGTCGAAGCTGTAAACTGCCTTTGATAGCACCTTCCAGAGTGTGGTCTCCGCTGAGGCAATCGTCAACATAGAAATCTTCTTTAAGAATTTCAGCTCCTATTGGAAATGTGTCGTTTTCGTCTTGTGATAACTGCTTTAAGGCTTTGATCGCTAAATATGGCGCAGAGGCCGTACCAAATGTAACACGTAGCATTCTATAGTCTTCAACTTCGTCGGTAAAATGTTTTCTCCACAGTATTCTTTGACAGTCAGCGTCTTCTTTTTTAACCAGTACCATGCGATACATTTTTTTAATGTCGGATGTGTAGCATATTTCTCGCATACGCCATCTCATGATCAGATTTCTTAAATCCTGCTGTAGCTTAGGTCCCACGTACAACAAATTATTGAGTGACGTGTTGTTCGATCCCTTGCACGACGCATCTAAAACAATTCTCACTTTAGTTGTTTCATTGTCTCGCACTACAGCATGATGAGGCAAATATATTGCGAAAGTATCTATTTCTTCTTTAGGTACTTTTTCCATATGGTTTAATTGTATGTATTCTTCTATGACCTTCTCTTGTCTGTCCTACTTCATATGGTGATCGTTTGAACGGTAATTTCACTATATATCTTCCCTCCGTTGTTCTAGAATACTCTTTCTTGTAAATATCTTCACAAATTTGTTCGTCGGAAGTAAATTTTTTGTTTTTTGTGTTGTCGTCTATGGCCCAAAGCTTTTTGAGCAGGTGATCCATATCGATATCTACCTGATGATGCATGGCGACAAGGTGAGTGTTAGATGATGAAGGCTTATTTATATTTCCGAAAAGTATCCAGCCTAGGTTGGTTGCTTTAGCTATAGGTGAACCTGGTGGACCTTTGACTAGGTTATTCTTCACAATCTCGGTGTATACATCAATGCCAAGCAGCAAGTCAATCCTACTTGACACGAAGTATTGTGGGTCAGCCAGAAGACAAATTGGACACACTTAAATGGCCTATCCATTTAAGTGTGTCCAATTTGTCTTCGGTTGTATAGTAGTGCAGGGCAATGCGGATGTGATCGACTTCAGTACGTATGCTTTCACTTTCAGAGTAAACTCTTCCTCGTGTTTGGATAAAATATTGAACTGGACAGCATAACGTACCGCAGTGGTTGTGGTCCCTACTCCAATGACTGAACCTCGAATTGGGGATTTTTTGAGCTTTATAAGTTGAGCTGCATTTTCACTTACAAAAGAAGCCTGAGATCCGGGGTCAATCAGTGCTCTTAGCAAAGTCTCTCGGCCACTCTCACTCTGGACCGGTACTAATGCTGTTGCTAACAATGCGTTCTTCTGCTTTTGTGCAAAATTTATTACTATTGACTCATCCGGAAGGTTATCTAGTGCATCGTCATCATTTGATTGTGTTGAGGAGATTCCAGGTGATGAACTAATCTTCCCGGTATCCTGAGAACCCTCTTCCTTCTTACAGTAATGAAGAAGTGAGTGATGACGCTTTCCACAAATTTTACAAGACGTCTTCTGTTTGCAATAATAAATGGGATGGCCCAGTGATAAGCAGTTGTAGCATAATCAGTTGGTTTTGACCACCTCACTTCGTTTCTGTGGGTCAAGCTTTGCAAATTCTTTGCAGTGACAAAGAATGTGTTCTCCATTACAAAATTTGCAAATCACTTGTGTGCTTGAAGTATGAAAAGTACGTTCTTTGTTTGTTCTCTGAGTGATAGATGAAGCTTGAAATGTTACCTCGAGCGTTTGTATTTTATTTTCCAAAAAATTTGTAAAATTTTGTAAAGTAGGTAGGTCTGTTTGAAATTCTTGACTTACATGAGTTTCCCATTCTTTGTGTGTGTCGGCATCTAATTTTTGCACTGTTAGGTATATAATAATAGAATCCCAAGTTATTGTACTAATATTCATTGATTTTAAACTGTTTAAACACTCTTTAGTACCATCAATCACATATTTTAACTGTCCTGGCGATTGTGAGTTGATTTTTCTAAACGAAAATAACCTCTTCAACGTGGCATTCACAATAAGCCGTTTATTGCTGTATCTATTTCTTAAAACGCTCCAAGCCTCTTCATAATTATGTTCCGTTACTTGTATGTGCTTGATAGTATTTTTCGCTTCACCCTCCAAACAAGACTTCAAGTAATGCAACTTTTGTACGTTGCTTAATGATTTGTTAGTGTGGATTAACGCTTTAAACGTATCTTCAAATGGTTGCCAATCTTGATACGAACCCGAATATGTAGGTAAAACCATCCGTGGAAGCTTGACTTCAGTGGTATAAGAACCCCCTTTTTTGGGCGAGTGTGATGATGCATCGGTGTATTGTGACAAAGCTTCTGTTTTTGTAGTGAATAACTCGAACGCGTCCGCCATGTCCGACTTCAAGTCTAAATAAATTTCTTCACATTTACTGTAGTTCTCTTCTTTGAAATGTTTTATAGTCTTCCTTTCTTCTTTACTAGTGATTTTTATCAACGATTGGTGTGCTTCTTTGAATGATTTCCAATAATCTTCTAACGATTGAATTCTTGTTTCCAAAAACCCTTTGGTAATTCTCGGTTTAGGAGACTTCTTGTAATTAGTTTTAAATTTTACTATCAAGTCATACAAGTCTTCTAAAATCTCCAATATTTCTTCCAGCTTCGCCATAATTATTCACTTGTTATTTAATTTGTGTTAAAACGTTCGATTCACAATAATCACTTTAATGCATCCACATGTATAGATAGTATAGCCGCACTCGACTCGTCCTTTGTTCACTTATTAGCTTCATATAGAAAAAATGGCTCGGCGGCACTCCTTATCAGTTGGGCCGACCGGTTATTGCTCGCTGGTATGCGATTCGAATAGGACCATTATGTTGTGGTGTTAAGGTTGGATTTTGAATTGATTGCACTAATTGCGAATTTAGAGAAATGAAACACGGGGTTCACTTGCGAGGTGTGTATTGCGACTGAGCTAATAAATAATTGTGGGTATACAATTATTTATTAGCTATTCTAGAAGCTAAGTAAAAAATGACGTAAACATTATTAGATTTTTTTATTATTATGTTATTAGTACTAGTTTTATTTAAATTAATATTATTTAAGGCTACAATAGTATTGAAATGAAACTACTTTTACGGATTTTATCGCGGTTCAATGTTTGATTTTAGTTCCCGACGTTTCGACACCTTTGCAGGTATCATGGTCACGGGCAGACTGAGATGGTGTTCGTCTTGACAAAAGATGTTGCTCGTTCTACCTTCATATTTTAAATTATTATTTGTGGTCCGACCTATGCAGTATGAGCTCACTGTGTCGTGATGTTATGCAGCTCTGCTCATGGGTTTAGCCTTGAGTTTTTGCATTATTGGGTCCCAAGTAGGTGATATCTTCCAGCCATCTTCTCTATTGAAATTAGGGTGTTTTTAATCTCAATAGCCTCGCGAAACATCTTAGGTAGGAATTTAGATTCTTTAGCGAGGATCTGTGGTTGATCAAATCTAATATAATGGCTGGAGCCTTCAGCATGTTCGGCGACTGCAGACTTCGTTGAGCGGTATAGTACTAGTATAGTAATAGTACTCAAACCTGAAAGATTACAGTTAGACTCCACTGATTCTAACCAGTCTGCTTTCTTGCCTAAAAAGGTACAAAATTCTGTTAAGGTAGGATCATCTTTTAAATTATTATTCCTGTGTTCTTCCCACTCACGACTTGTCATTAAATCTAATTTTTTACTCATGAAATAAATAATTATGTCATCCCAATATTGAGTTTTTAACGTGGTAAGTGCCCTAATATTTTTATTAATCACGTCTACCATATTTCTAATTGACTTCTCTTGACTTTTTGATTATTGAGCCTACATCAAATAAAGCCTGCAAATGATTGTTTACAAGATGGCGGTTGTTATTGTACCGCTCACACAACAGGTTCCACGCAATTAGACGACCTCCGTGGTCGAGTGGCGTAAGCACCGGTTTCAAGGTGTCGCTAGCTCTGAGGTCCCGGGTTCGATCCCCGGTCGGGTCAATGTAAAAATTCACATTTATACATTGTCTCGGGTCTGGGTGTTTGTGGTACCTTCGTTGTATCTGAATTCCATAACACAAGTGCTTTAGCAACTTAATTTGGGTTCAGAACAATGTATGTGATGTTGTCCGCATTTATTTATTTATTTATATTATAATGACTTGCTTTAAAATCTAAGTTTTTAATAATTAAAGCTGCGTTTCCCTGTAGTGAGGCTCGCAAGTAGCGGAACTTGTTAATATCACTTATTGTCTTATTATCGTGAATCAGTGACGTATCTTTAAACTCAAGCCAGCATTGGTAGTTCCCATCGGAATGAGGCAAATCTATTTTAGGCAAACGAGGAAAACCATTTCTAAATGAATTGTGTGCACCTGAGTCAGCATCTTTGAAGCCCGCCTCTGATCCTGCAACGTTGGACGAAACGCCAAGCAAGCTGCGCGTGAGTGCCACCAGATTGAAGAACGGGCGGTCGAAGTCCTCTCGCTCAGTAAACGCGGAATCGGCGTCGTCGGCAAGTCAATTTGTGTCTGCAAATCATCAAAGTCGGCGTGTAAGGCCTCGAACTTATTAAAACCCTCTTCTAAGTCTGAGCGCTGCAACTCAGATACTGCGGAACTACTTTTTACTAAGTTTAAATAATTGCAGTAGATAGTAACCTTTTATTTAATTGAACTACGTTTCTTTGTCAATGTTTTCAACTCAGCCATTTTAAAGCGAAATCACAGCAATACTAATGATAATAATGATTATAGAAAGAAAGAAAGAAAAAGTGTTTTATTCCGAACTTGAACGCATACATAGCACAACATACCAATACAAAACAAAGAAAAAGGTGTAAGAAAAAAGAAAAGAAATATATGTATATAAAAATCAAACATGAGGGGGAGTATGCGTAACAATCTCGCAATACGGCCCTCGCTCAGCATAATGCTGCGACTTAATGCGAGAAAAAGTCACAGCGCTGATTTTCAGCGATAGCCGAAACTAACAGAGTGACGTCAAAAGGGAAGAAACATAAATAAATAAAATACATTTATAGTCGGTACATAATAATACGAAAAATTACACAATAAACTACTTAAATTTATACAATGGCTTCACTCCGCCAAAATATGCGTGGTCGCACCATTTATTGTCTTTGCCATACGGCTGTCAAAATTGAATGATGTACTAAATTATGTTAATGATGGCGACCGACGCTTACATAATTTGAATAATATTATGCAATTGAGGTGAAGATTTATAGGTAAATACTGTGAAGTGTGGGTGTATTATGTGGTATAGGTAATTTGAGCAGTGAGAAACTAAGTTTAAATGTTACTTTGTGATCGAGCTAGGTGATAGAAAATGCGTAATGTTAAAAGAAGTGAAGTAAATAAGAAATAATGCTTTTTATTTTGCACTTAAACTGTATGGAATTGGCAAATAGTAAAAATAAAAAATAAATAAAGAGTGGTACTCATAATATACTAACACAAGATTAACTTAACATTAAAATAGAAATTGAATTGGTCTTGATACAATAATATATTTTTTAGTATAGGATAAACATAAAATATAAATTATAAATATAAATTTAACTGTTCTTGTAGATGCACTAATAATTGAAAACACTACAAGGGACTGAGAAAAAAGAAAGATATATTATAAGAGACTGCAGCAATGGCTATGCTACAAGTGTGCTTCACAGACAGCCCACGCCCCTGGAGATTCCAACACCAAAGCACGTACGCTAAGAACCCGTAGGTAAGAAACAGTAGCAGGAAATATTATTCATTTGTGTGTGTTTGCTCCAAAAGTAATAGCTTTTTAAATTGGTATTTGATTGGTAGTTTTGTTTCCAGGCGTCGCAATGGTGGAGCGAGATCATTCCAACAGCGTGTGGCTGCAAACTTGAAACAACCTCTGAATGCTGTGGTCCGATGCATTGGTACAACTAGCGGGCATACTATAGAGCGGAGACCATGCTCTGAACGGATATGTTTCCAGGTCAGCTTCCTATATAGATAGTCTGGTTTTTTTGTAGTAGTAATACCAAAAAGCAAATTGGCAAAATGCAATCTCCTCCTGGCAGCCATCTTCAGTAAATTAAGTTCATTTATATACGGAGTCACATGACCTCTTCGAGGAATGTTTACACAGAAACGAACACAGGCATTTTGAATACGTTGGATAACATGTTCCGTCCTAGAAAGAAGGCATGGTCCGTACACTATATCACAGTTTAATCTGGATAGAATAAGACTGTCAACAAGTTGTTTGCGCAAAGGGATGCTCAGGTATTTTCTTATTCCGTATAGAACCTTTAGTCTATAAAAACAGTTTCGCAGAGAATTATTTATAAGGGCCTCGAATCTTAGTTCAGGGTCCATAATAAGACCAAGATTGCATACAAGCTCTATCCTCTCAATACTATTACCCAAGACCATCAACGCAGGATTAGCTAACAAAATTTTATGCACCTGGTTCCTGGAACCCAAAACCATAAACTTAGATTTAAGGGGATTAAGAACCAGAGAGTTCTCCTCCGACCATGCAACCACTCTCTGTAAATCCTCATTGATTTTCTGCACAGCCAATGATGTTTCCTCAGCCTTGAAAAGGCAAGCCTTTCTGAAGGACTTTGTGATATCTGCACTGTATAGGATGTACAACAAAGGCCCCAAAATCGAGGGACCCTGAGGGACACCCCTTGTCACGCGAAGGGAGGTAGATGACATCCTCGACCCGTCCTCTCTATGCAGTTCTACAAATTGAGATCGATCTGATAGGTAGCTTCTGAACCAATCTACTGCATCTTGGTTGAAGCCGTAGAAAGCCAACTTGGATAGCAATAGAGTGGTGTTAATTGCGACAAAAGCGCGGGAAAAATCAAGCAGTGCCAGGATTGTTCCCTCCCCCCTATCGCGTTTTAGAATATTCCCTACAACATCAGCCAGAGCCGTTGCAGTACTCCTACCCTGTCTAAAGCCTGATTGCAGGTCTGGAAGAATTGATTTTCCTC
>NW_020800227.1:0-28517 GCF_003590095.1 Trichoplusia ni
ATGAGATAAGAATGCAACATGGTAATTATGATGTGTTCCGTTCTGTTTTGTAATATTTTTGTTTATTATTATTTTTCTGAGCCATTGTTTTAGGTTAAACTTCTGTAAAATCTCGTTTTGTTACGGAAGACGTTAGACTTGCTTGCTTTTTATTTTGTTTTTTTTTTACTTTTATAACTACCGTAAAACGGGGTGAATAGGACTGGCATCTTAAGCACATAGCCCCTTACAATTTTAGAAAAAATCACGTGGGAGCAAAGTCGTAACGAAATAAGGTTTAATTGTAAGCCTAAGTCATTTAGACTGTTAAATTTAATACATATTATTATGTATTAATTCACCTCTTTCCTTTTCAGGATTATTTAGATTTTAGTGCATTGCATCTGTCTTTTGTAATATCATATTACACAATAGTAAATTAGTGTTAAAATAAAACAAACATTCTCGTAACAATCGGAAGTAAAAAATAAATCAAAAACCAAACTCATAAATAACCAACATTTTTAAACCTGACATTCAGCTGTCAAACTTAACTTTTTAATTTTTTCCAAGACAAGGCGACGGCGCCTGAGTCATAGACGAGATCGTTGCCCCCGACTCCCGCGCAGTCAACATGGCGAGGAATAACTTCCGGTTAACTTCACACAGTTTATTTAACTTTATGATTTACGGGTTATTGTCGTAAGTTTAATTTTTACTAGTTAACTTTATGGGTTGGTAAATATTTTCATTTTTTGTTTTTCAGTTTGGTCTTTATTAATAAGTGGGGCACCACTATGTATATTCTAATACAAGAATAAGGACGTTGTATCATCTTGCATAAAGAGACAAATTAAGGATTTTTTCCGCGTACTCCTCAAATTCAATTCAATATTTTTTTGCAAGTTTCGTCTCAAAGCAATTTGACAGTAATTTAATTAACCAAAACAATCACCGAAAATCACAAACCGTTTTATAGCTAACCGCAATTCGAAAGGTGAAAGTCTCATCAAAATTGGTTCAGTGATTCCATAGCTCGCAAAATTTATATGTGCGTGCAAAAAATATTTCGAACGGAGTTTCTAATTATATCTACGCAGTATCGTTACGTTAGTTATTGCTTTTTTAATAAGTGATTTAATTTAGATCGCCATCTTGTTTTTTTACGAGATTTAATCTGTTTTTATGGTCCGTAATTGACAACAGATGGTTACCTACGATGCCATTATTATGCTAATTGTTATGTGATATGTGTTTTTGAGAATATAACATGCTGAATAGTTAGTTGTCTTAGTATTAAAGTGTCCATGTTTGGTCGTAGCATCACATCCAGTAAATTACTTATCATTAATTATTATAAGTTTTGACCATCTCACAATACATGTGGAATGCAATAGAAATATTGAGTATTAAATCTAGTTGGTCATCGATGCTCAGACTCAAAAGTTGTCAGTTATTTTTTGATCCAGTAACTGTCGCTTTATTTGTCAACCGCTATAATTAAAACACCGCCGATGATAGGGTACCTACGCATACGTAAAATAATTTCTTCTACGGAAAACGATGTAACATTACCTAATTGTAAAATTGACATCAACAATAAGTAGGCAGACTTTTCTCAATATCTCCTCCTACTTTATGACAAGTATAAATTATCTCAAGAAACTATAATCGTTCTAAATTCCATAAGACTAGTAGGCAGTGCTGCGACCTAACCAAAGCTGTAACCTAATCAGATACCAAACTGCCTTTAAACATTGCTTCAGCCGTTAGAGCAAGAGAGCGATATACGTCTTGTAGAGTGTTATCTCGCTCCCAAAACAGTAAAAACCCTTCTTTAAAAGATGTTGGTAGGTTTATGTACCTTGTTTTATGTTAGTATAGTTACTATAAGCTCACATTTATGAGTCACGCGTTAAGAAATTCTCAACAATGCTTGCCATCTGAAGCTTACGACACACTTTATGTTTCGCATTCCATTGCATTTCTTAATGTCACTGTGATTGTAAACTTCGTATAAATAGATCGATGGATTGTGTTGTTACTGTATGTGTCGCTTTTGTATTAATTAAGTAGTGAGTATTGAAACGTCAGTATTTTGTCAGTGTTAAGTTTTATACACAATTTTTTCAAGGTGGAAATTAGAGACGCTTGAAATTTCAAAATAGCGTAGCAGCATAGGAAGCATATTACAAAGAACGGAATTCCTGTATTTTGATTTCTTTGCTGATTATTTATTATTTTCTTTGTACAAAATCTCAATAAACGAATAATTATAACCCTGACTGTAACAATACTACCATTCAAATGACAAAAATAAGATTCAACAATAAAACCGCATTGAAATATCGAATAACATTTCTTTTCATCCACCATTTCACTTGGAGGCAACAATAATATTGTGACATGACATTAGCACTCTATGGTATGGCTTAACTTTGTCTACGCAACAAAGAAAATGACTAAGGCAATAAGCATTCAGCCCGAGTCCAACTCACGATAATGTCACACAAATAATTAGAAAGTAATGACATGCAGAATTAATTGCATCGTATCAGAGAAATAGGTCTTGTTTGTCGGCTATCTTTCCACGAAGGCTTTGCTTAGCATAGATACTTAGTTAACTGACAATCACGCACATGAATCTCATTCAAACGCTCACAGGAATTCGTTACTGCAATCGTGGCTAGATTGATTAAAACCTTATTTATAAAAGGTAGTTAGTAGGGTGTAAGAATAGCATAGCTAAATTACCTGGGTACTCCTAACACAACAGGATATAAATAATGACAGAATATTAGTTTATCAGGCTAAAAATGTTAACTTTTACTTAGAATATGAAATTACTGCGTATAAGGACAGGTTTTCATGTTCCATCCTAGTCGCTAATATAATATTCTAAAAGAAAATCCACATCGGAAGTTGAAACTTTCTCTTGAACAAACCGATTTCGATTAACCTTTAGCCAAGCAAAAATAATATACATCGAAGTGAAGAATTTATAAATAAAACAAAAATATCGACAAACCGCAATCATTGTGATTCACTGACTACCGTAATATCGCCATTTTGTTTCGAGGCATGAGCCATTTTCCCGCGCGAAAGCTTGACAGGTGAATCACGTTTTGACATCTGTAAGGGTTGCCAATAAATTTAAATACAAAGTATAAATTTCAGAGACCTACTATTTTATGCTAGTGCTATTTTACGTATATGTATATATTTTTAATACGTGTAATAGAATGAGATGAAATCAATATTGGAAAACAAAAAATAAACATAATATATTACGAGCTACGAGTACTTAAACATCTAAAATGAAGTCGTAATTTAAAATCTTACACTAAATACTTACAAAACTTTTAATTTTTTTTTAGTGAAACATGAATTTAAAAAAAAACTTCCAGTTTCAAAGCATCCCCATTCCTTAATTCACGTGCTTGGATAAAACCTTCTCTCCTCTCCAGTTTCATTAGAAAAGTATTCATATAAACGTGAATATTTACGATAAGATACCTTCATAAAATATATCCAGATGACAGTTAAAGTCGCGGTTATCAGATATAGTTATCATTACATGCGCTGCTCGTATAAAAATGAAAGTGACCGGTTTAGCAAACACTGACGGGTGCGCACGCGCTGCCTTGATTCATAACGTAAACGTTAGCAGCATTTGAAACAATATTTGATGCCTTTTAGATGATTGATGGTTGGTGTGAAGTGGGTCCGACGGGAAACATAGTATAGGAGAGTTTCTTGTATTAACATAAATAAATAAGAAACAATTATAGTAGAATTTAGTTCAACTAAAAGATTAAAGACTTGATTTTTAGTAAAATCAATAACACTATCTGATCTATAGATATATTTCCATATTTAATATTACACAGTCAGAATAAGCTTAACGACATTTGAAAACCATCTCATTCAACGCAATCAATTATGTTATTCCACAGTCAAACTTTTACTTACTAATTAGGTTTTGTGGGAAATTGTTTAGTTTTTAAGGTTTGATTATAATTAATAAATAAAGCAAAAAAAAAAAGTATTTGTAGATAATCAGCTGAAAACCCTTATACATTCTAACAGCAGGTAAAATACATTTAACGAGTAGCATGAATTCGTTGCTAACTAATTACACGATATTCAGATTTTCATGGAGATTATAACTGCATTGATATTTCCGCCCACAAACACGTGAGTTACATATTATCTGAAGCGGAACCTCACATTAGATAAGAATCACCGTATTATTTAATAATACTTATTAATTTTACTCGCGCTAGAGTAAATACCGCAGATTCTTGCTTAATGAAGATATATGTTAAGTTGCGGTTCTTACGTTTTTTTGTACGTTTTGAGGTCTTTGCTCATGATAGGAATTCCTAACAGTCTAGATAATGTTACGCTGCATTCGAAATATTAGAATAGAAAATGAATTAACTTCAAATCTATAATAATGCCATCACTTTTGGACATGTGAGGTGACTGCGTCTGTATGCGTAAAACTAAGTTATTAACACGTGTGTATTGGGCTTAAGTCGGTTATTGACTCATGTATTAAAGAAGTTTGCAAGAAAGAAGGATGCGTTCATAAATTCTTAGCGTATCATATTTCACAACATTCAAGGTCAAATTAGCATGCTTATTCTAAATATTGCTTCCAAAAATTAAATAAATACATAGCAACAGCACACAAAAGATAGACTAATAATACTAAATGGTAAACAAAGAAAAAGAAGCCTTTTGAATACATATTCATTTCCTTAATACTCTGCCATTTTACAAATGACATTGACAGCTCTTTGCCGCGCATTTCGACAGCCCTATGAATTATGGTACACTTTTTTTCGCAAAGACGGTACGGTACGTCGTCGCTATTCAGCCAAGCCATTGTTCGTTAAGATATCACTCGATTTCGAAGCGATAATTGCTACTATGACATTAATTTATTGTTGTAACTATAATAAGGCGTGTAATTACACTGGATTACTTTTTGATGATGAAATTGTTAATTTTTGTTATGGTTTGTTGTTTTGTTGCGCTCGCTGTAATGAGGGTATGACGACACGAAATTAAACCTCATTACTAGTAGGCTAATTAAAAGAGTCTTGATCTTGACTCAACCTAGTTGCCTTTTTACCTTTGACCGTAAAAATAGACAATGGTACTATTGTCTGTGGACGGCGTAACCGGAATATAAGTTATCAAGACTGACTAACGGCCTAGAAATAAAAAAGTAGCCTTTATTTGAACAACTTTAAAGTGTCAATCGGACGCGGGAGAAATTCTGAAGCATTATTCGTCTTTTTTAAATCGTAATCGTGTATCAATACCAAAGAATAATATCAATAGAGTATAACCCACAAAAAAAGACGCTAACACATCAAATACTCCAAAAAAGGACGAAAAATCAATTCATTTTTTTGCCAAAAAAAAATTCACCAACATTCTTCACTCGCCTAGCAACTGAAACACAACTATTTATATCAAACGACACACTGTCAAAGCTTCCTTGTTTAGTCACGATTTAAAACAAAATGAACGCGACCGAAGCGAGGTGTTACTAAAATAACTAAGATTAACTGTAATCCAATTGGTAAATAACTAAAAATAAGTACTGTCGAGTCGAGAGCAAACTTATTTCTTGTAAATAGACTGGAAGTATGTATTTACTGTATGCCTAGATCATATTTTTGAAGTTATTAAGAGTTCGCTTATGTTCGTGGTACTTGATAACTTAATTAAAGCTTAAATTGCAAATTAATTAAAATACGATCAATAAACAGCTATTTCAGGGGTTATTATTGAAGGAATTTCTGTTCAAAAATCGCATTAGTTGTTATTTGCTTTCTTGTCACTATTTTATTATCCAATCGCATTTCTTTTTCCAACGTGACAATATCTTCAATAACAACAGCTGATCCGCTGATCAATAATACCTTAACCACCATTAAAAAAAAAACACAACTCATTAATTCTGTAGAAGTCATTTCTAACAAGTTACCGTTTAGGCTGACGAATAAGTTAAAAATGTAAATAAAAAAAAACACAGATTGGACACTTAATTATAGTGTAGTGAGTGAAATCACGTGCTTTCCACTTGGTTCCAGTCCAAATGCTCAGCTTGCTTGCATAATTACAACAATGGCTGTACAGCTAACGTAAGCGCTTAATAACAAAATGGCCTCCGTCGAGAGCTGTCATTAGTGACATTAGACTTCGTCATATCGTTCCATGCCTAAGGATGTTCTTTTATACCTATTTATAGCTATATACGAATTTAAAGTGGTCATTATTCTACAAAACTTAACGAAAGGCAACTTAAAATTAAATAATGTTTAAGTGTTCGTCAAGAAAGCAGTAAAAATCGCTCAACTCAAGATCAAGTTCGTGGTCGGCTCAAACAGAGATAATTCGTCCGATTCTGGACTTTACCCTTAAATTTGTTTTGATATTTCTTCTCAGCATAGTCAAAATTATTTCTAAACATTATTTCTAAACAAGATAGCACTATCTTCTACTTACAGAAAAAAATAATTTCATATGTTTTGTCCATTTCGTTGCAAGCGGAAAAAAGCGCTTGAATGCTGCTTCACCTAATCCTTTAGTACCAAACCGTATTGTAAAACCTTTGTCTTGTTCGTTCCACGCTTACCTACCGTGCATGACGTCATAACGCGATTGACTCGTTTGATAAAACTGATTAACTAATTTTACCGTTTTCCGGAATAGTTCAAGTCATCAGGCATTGTAACGGGCTTTAACAATATCTGTATGATGAATCTTGAGCAGGATCGTTGCCATTGTGGAAGGGAGACGTCGAAATAGTAAGCATAGTGGCGTCTCACTTTCGCAACAGCAAGAGTCCTTCTTATAGAGCTTATTGAGAGATGAGTTATAAGTAACTTGAATAAGTTTATCTGAGTCATACATTATCAAATCAAAATCAAAATTCATTTATTCAAATTAGGCTACTAAGTAGCACTTTTTGAAGGTCAGATTACACTGGACAGCACCCAGTTTCGCCCACCCTTCACCGCTTCCTAAGTGCTTTTGCTGTGAGAGAAGAAACGGCGCAACAAACTCCCGAGCAGCACGTTGATTATCATTTTTTTCTAAGCTAAGAGGGACAATGGGAGAGATAAAGATGAAGATGTTTTTTGGTTGACAAATTCAAAGTGTTCTAACTGTGACTACGTTATTAAGTTAAATTAAAATAACTAAACTAAATTCTTTAAATAAAAGACGATGACAAGATTCATCCGAATTGTTTACTTACTCATTCTTAACTTTGAAGTAAAGCTTTCCGCGATTATTTGATCGTGGGAGGCCAACATACATTCTGCGAACATCTTTGATCATATGATTATTCATCTCAGCACATTACGTCATTTATGATTGTGATCTAAGCAAACACCTGCGCAAGATGCTTGCCTAAGGAAGTCGTAATTATACAGACAAATCATGCTGTGGCAATGAAATCTTGATGTTGAAATATAAACAGGGGGTATAAGGATCTGGTACCCGGCAGGAGACCGAGCGATGTTACTTTTTAACTTATTAGCAATAGCTATAAGGATTTAAATCCTAGTTTTGCGGGGAGTTTCACAAACATTCAAGTTCCATGCACAAATACACCCATACTCAGAACAAGTATTCTTGGATCTTTCGAACGCTTGTCCTATGCGGTTTTGGCATGGTATCCTCAACCACTCGGATATGCTTACAGTTAAGATGTGGCGCTACTTGGGAGAGGTATGTCCAGCAAAGATAACGAAAGGCTGTAATTAATTGATTTAATTGCAGCCAACATGTGCATTTTTCTTTATTAAAACTTTCTTGAGACATGACTGTTAACCGATTAAAAACCGGGGATGTCCTAGAATAGAGATTTAATATTTTAAATTATGTTAGAGCCACCAATCTCAAAAATGATCATTTCTTTTGATAACAAATTTGCGATAGTCTTCTGCAACGAATAAAAACAGCATTACGCTAAAGTTCAGCTGCTTCTCTTGTATCTAGACATGATAATTGTGCTAAAATTTAAGACTGTATATTTCTGCTATCTATAACACAATATAGGTATATACAAGAGGATATGTGCCCTCAATAAACAATAGATAAAACAGTCGAGAGTAAAACAAAACAATAATATTTACACTCGCATCCTAAAAAGATAACAATGTTATTGTTATTAATAGTAAGTCTCTGTTTTAACTAGCTTTTATTTAACGACCAAAAATGAAGAATGTTCCCAAATTTCACATTAGTCCATTTTTTTTCACATTTGTTAAAATCCTTGTTAAATATTACGATTGCGTATTGATCACCAGGCTTGCTTATTGCGGGTTGGCAATTCTAGATATCAATATTTAGAATCCAGGCTTCCTCACGCCGTTTTCCTTTACCGTTTGTGAAAGAATATTATGTATAGTTACTTTTTTTCGGGATCACTAAGAAAGTGGACAAAAAATATTCATACTGACTCTTAATTATCAACCTGCCTCGCACAGTCCTCCTCCCATAAACAGAAAGCTTTGTTTATCGATAAGCAAGCTAGCTCTCTACGGATTAACGATAACATTCCAATAAATGTAATTCCTTACGACATTTTCCATCATCAGTGTCTTAAACCAACTTATTGAGTTCCAAACTTAAACGTTAAATTGGGCACGAACTTGCAACGCAGTCCATATTTCACAGCACCGCAATGCCATCACAACCAATTTTATTAATCACATTTAAAACTGCAAAGCGGCAAGAATACTTGGCATATAGAACATATAACTTTACTAGTCGCTGTCCAAATGAATAACGCTCTTTACACGTATGTAGGAGTATCTGCACGATAAGATTATTTATTCACAAGTTCCCGACCGTTTTCTATTCCCGTTTACCTCGGGTTTAGAATTTAAGCCTTGTATTAAACAATTATTTATGACTTGTAGGACCATTTGCAGATTTCATTTTATTGTGCCATTCTCAGGTTGGCTGCCTGAAAATTGTAATCTTCTATACCCTATCCTTCCCTTTTCCCGATTTACGGCTATCGGAGACCAGATTTGGTAGAAGGAACTAAGCTTGTCCCGCCATCTGCTGGGCATAGGCCTACCCTTTCGCGTGCCGATTTCTACGGTCCTGTGCCAGCCTCATTCAGACTCGACCCGAGAGTTTTACTATGTCATCGACCCATCTTGCTCCCGGACGACGACAATACAAATCACTTTAAAAAATGCACTTGGTATGACGACTTTTATATGTATTATAACAAGCTACATCTCCTTAGAATCCTTAGTATAAGGATTTAAATAACACAATTATATTTAGCAATAGCATTTACATGCAAGGCCCGAAGAATAGAAAGTACCTGTCAGTTTTGGTCTAATATTCTTTCATGCAGGATATAAAGCAATATTGAATAACAATTCAACATGCTTTCATTTTGTTAATTAACTTATGTTTCCGCAACTATTAAATAACAATCGCACTTTTATAATCCGTTAAGTCTCGACTGAAATTTAAATAACTATTTTGATAGTGGCAACACCGTTCGTTTTCAAAATGGTGGATGAGTTGTTATAAAAACTTAATCCGTTGTCATCTATTAAAGCGTCAAATCTTCTGTTGTTCCACATTTATTAGACGCTATTTTAAATCGTCATTTCATCGAATTTATTGCTATTTTACGACGCTAATGCAGTTAAAATGTATTTTTATTAAGATATTGACATTTAAATCTATTTTGATACAATTTTACGATGCAAATAATCAAGTCCCTACATATGTTTTACGAGATACTATTGTTGGGCAATGGTAATAAAACGTTCTGCCAAACATTCTGACCAGAGACAAAATGAGTTCGTCTCACCTCCGTCTTGCTCCGACCACCAAATTATTCAGCCACATTCATGTGACCTAAATTGTTCAGCTTTGCGGATCTGGTCTGTTTAAGGTATAGGGAATGTTTTGTTACCGTGACTTGATAACAGTTAAGTTTTAGTTTATCAGATGTCAAGAGAACTGTTTTCGAACGCTAAGAGCGGTAGTTAATTTGACAAAGCTGTGTATATGCTTCTTGTCAATATAATTGCAAAGTTAATGTCTAACTCCATTAAGAGTGTGTGTCAAAAAACTTTTCACTACGAACAGCGATGCAGACCCATATACTACTCAGCTTTCAGTATCATATTTCTAGCCAGATTGTTTTCATTCTTTTTTTTTCAGAAATGGGGAATATGCATGTTTTTTTTTTTTATATGTTTCTACTAGTTATTACATTACCAAACATACAAATATCACGTCCAAAATATAAACTATTATGCAAAAAATTAAATATTAAAATCGCGATCAATTTAAACGCGGCCATTTTGGCGCGCTTGCTCGTGACGTCACCATTACACGAGTTCGATGTCAACAGCAAAGTGATTGGTTTACAAAATTACCAAAAAATAAATAAAGTGAGTGAATATCGACTTAATTACCATGGAAAAGCACAAAAAACCATATTATAAATATTGTGTCGTTCCTATGTGTCCAAATAACATCAACACTGCACCTGACAAAGTGTATTTCCTCCTTCCGAAAGGTGAAAATCTAAGGAAAAAGTGGTGCAAGGCGATGAGAAGAGACAAAGTATCGTGTTTGAGCTGTTTATACTGTTGTGAAGATCATTTCAATGTAAGTAAGGATATCAAAAAAGTAAAATACATATACAAATCATTCTTACTTTTACCTACCTACTTGTTTTGTTTACAAACCTCTACAAAACATAACCTAGTTTACAAAAAGTTGTAAAGATATTATTAAAAATTCTTATTCGATATTCTAAATTTATCTTTATGTATGTATAAGTATTATTCATGAATAAAAACATCTAAATTATTAGAGTAAGAGGCAAGTTCGAGAGTAAAACGTCGATTTTCGGAAGATTATCCGACTGCGCTTTTACGAAACCGGTTTCAGTCATTCTCTAAGTCCTTCTTCACAATTAATTAATATTTTGAACACATAAAACTATTAACTTAAGATAAAAAAACAGCGACACAATACAATAACAATTATTCCTCCAAAAAGAAACCATACAAATAGCTTGTTGACAGCAGACGTCTCGTGTAAAACTGACGTCACGTTTTGTTCCACCAATAGTGTTGCGTTTCGAAAATTTGCGCGGTAATTTCAAAACAGCCACTTTTTGATGATTAAATTTCATTATTAAATTAAAATAAATTCTAAAAATAATTGTATAGTGTGTTTTCAGTAGCAATAAATATTACAAAAAAAAATATTATGTCCATATTTAAGTCACGTGCATATTCCCCATTGTCATCAGTTGATAAAGTTTGAACAAACAATATCTTCAAACATCTCACTAAGGTAGGCTTTCTTGCAGAATGTGATTACTTAACATACGCGTTACTTAAAACACGCCCAGGGCCCGCAAGACACGTAAGATAAAAATAAGAATGTATTCTACAACTACCCTTCAAATCAATGTCAATTACAATCTACATTAAACTCGAAGCTATTTAAAAACAAACAAACTGTCTGAAAACAGAACAAGACCTTGATCATTTATAAATAGATGAAACTGCGCTCAAATCAAACGAGTTTATTACAAATTCATTACACTGATGTTCGATTTCGATACGTTTCACTCTTGACCGTTTATCGGGATGAAATTTGATAAAATCCAGTTTGCTGAGGATCCCTAGAAAAAAGGTCAGGTTAGTAAGGAAAGGGAAAATAGGGAAGGTGTTATCAAAAAGGTGTATATTTATTTTATGGGTCGTATACTTCGGACCAACAAAAATCTTTGTGTTAAACGGTTAAAATCCATAAGATCTTTAAACAGGAATGGTTTTTATGCAAAACATAAAGATATTCCTAAAAATATTTACGCGAATAGCTTTATTCATGATCAAGAAATAGACTTCATTTTAATGTCTTAAGCACATTTCGACAAATATTTAAAACGATTTAGGGTATAACCATACAACGATAAAAAAAAATAACTTGTTATGATTTCTTATCTGTATAAATGTTTCTTTAACATAATTATGTTTCCCGGAATTTCGAGCAATCGTGTTGACGATGTTAACAAGATGATTAAATTACAATAATGGGCGTAAAATCTTTACCACGAGAATAAAATTACAGTGTCTGATAAAATATTGACAAAGCAGATTTATTATTACCTAAAAGTTATCATTTTTCATTGTTTGATTAAACGTAACGACTTTAATATTTAATTCAATCTTTTTATAACTCCGACTCCATAAGTTCATCCTACCAAGATGTTATATTTATTTAAAGTTAGGTTTCTGATAAAATGTAAAAGCACTTTTCTAAAAAATGACGTTAATTGTTATCAAAAAGAACGCACAAAATATTGTTAGCAAACATGTTACTTACTATCACTTAAAACTCAAGTAAACAAAAAGTTAAACAAATTAGAATAAAAGGTGTGTAAACGTGCATCATTAATCAAATTCTTGCAGTGAAATTACAACGGTCACTGCGTTGTGTAACACGAAACAATGTCATTACAACAAATAAAATTATTGTTACAATCATTAGCGTTCAAATTAAACCGTTTTATTTGCATTTCCGTAAACTTTTCGTGTTGAAACTCCCAGTGGTATTGCTTAAACTGAAATAGCAACGTTGCAGCAAAATTTTACGATGTCGTTTTACTTTATTTACGTGGGAATCCACAGCTTTGGGCATGACAGAGAGGTATCCGGAATCTTAATAGCTAACACCACAGTAGTTCTTAGCCCTTCCCTTGTACTAGGGGTCGCAGGACTTGGATGCAACCTATTGCGATGAGATATTGTTGTCTTGATTTCATTTTTTTTTTATATTCAACATTAAAACACGAATTTTCAAATGACTAAATTTAATTTTCCCGTATCAAAGAGGTTTTAAATAAATATAACCTCTTAAACCTTAAACCTCCAGAGTGACCTTTAGCAATACTATTTCAGTATTTCCAGTTGTAGAAGAGATATGCCATTCTACATCGTATAATGCGCTATCACGCTTGTCTTACTCTAACTGGTAACAGTAGACTCTCTTGACTAAGAACCCCCGTAACTAAATGGTGACAGTATACCCTCTAGACTATGAATCCTTGAACGTCTTTACCCAATAAATAATCCAAAACCCACACTAATATCAACTAGTATGCCCAAAAATGGAACAGAAAAAGAAATACACAGGGACATCGCAAAGGCATAGAAACTTAATAACTAGCTTAAGTTGAGCTCTCATGTCAAATAGATTAACGTTAAAACTTACCGGTGTCCTCCTAGATAGTAGCGTGCCGACGGGGCTTGGTATTTTGGTCGGTGTACCCGCATGAGGGCTGCGAGCTGTCGACAAAAAAATACCGTTAATAGTGATTTAGATATTTGTGTTAATGTTAAGTGAGTCAGTGGTTACAAGGATATGAAGAAATTTTACAAAAGTAAAGTAATCTTTGCACTATAGAAACAGATGGTCTACGAGTATACCAAATTGTTGACAAAAAGTACTAAATTGAACGAATACTAATTCTCCATTCTTATAGAACTTTCGTCAGTAATTGTTTATGAATTCAAAAGGTGTTTTTTCAACCGTAGAACTGATTTTTAAAAACAGAATTGCGAAATGAAAATGTACCAACGACAAAAACCGTTACTACAATGTATACTGTGATACTGGCCATTCAAATCAAACAATACGTCCTTACTTAAACCTTGCTAAAAAAGTCCAACAAGCAAGAAACCTTAAGGAATAAAAAAAATACATATTTCGAATTCCAAACTAAACTTTCGTTATTTCCCAGCATGGCGGCTGACATTCCCGCCAATACTTATAGTTCATCTTACAACTTTATCCTTTAACATTTAAGCTCCGCGTATTAAAGTTGCTGACAATCATAAAGTGTTTGCCAAACTTCAAGGTCTTTGTGAGTCTATTAAATATTGACTATAGTAAAGTATGAATTCCTATTGAGGAGTTATTGCTCAATTTTTGGTGGAGATTAGTTAAGATTCTTGTTCTCATTATAATTGCAAATATATTCTCGTCTTAAAGCATGACAACTTAAGAGCGGAGCAAGTAGTTAAGTTCTAAATCTTTTTGTAGGAGTATTGTAGTGTATCAATATTCAGTATTTTACGATAAAAACCTGTTTTTATAATAGCGTTTTATTTCTATGCTTGTAATAATTTATTTTGTTATCTGACACGTCTTTATACCCAACACAACAACTTACAAACTAAGCTTTTCTATAATACCAAAACATTAATTTCATACGGCTTCTAGGTGCACTAAAAGGGACAAATGAAAAGACTACATTTTCAACCCTTTTAAATCATTTAAAACTACCCCCATTTTAGCTGACCCTACTTCCTGGTAATACGGAAAACTATTCCAAACGCGTATGGGTTGTTAGTAAGCGTCCCTTTCCTGGGAACTCACCAATCAGGCGTTGAAACACTAAACTAGTTCGGTTTTGTATTTCTAAGTATTTGTAATAGCCCTAGGCAACTGTTTGTTGCATCATTTGTAAAGACCACACGGCACCGTGGTATATTAGCATAATGGCCGTGAAGCTTCAAGAGTGGGTAGTATGCAAAACGTTTTGTTTGTTGTACAATATTTTTGTTTTATTATTAGTTTTCAATACAAGTCATTTATAACTTGGTAATTTCAAAATGACATCATCATTTTTCTGTTTTGAAATGTTAAAATTATTTATGGCCACAAATTTAGTTAACAAATTCAGAAATGTCTATGGTTATACTTTAAATAAATCATTTATCCATAGATGTCTAGTTTTAATTACTGTAATTATTCAAATTGACTAACAGAAGCGTCGAAAAGCATTGTAAATTGAAACAATCCTAAATTAGGCAGTTTCAAAACTAACGACGTTCAAAGGCTAAAGCAATTAGGAATTCTTACCGACATTCAAATTCTTTGAAACAAATGAAACATCGCATTGTTACGACGAAATCTATTTCAGTCGAGAAAATCTCACCTTTTGACTTAGAAAGCGCTAGAATTCCAATACTTTTTCTAAATTAAATCAATGCGTATTGGTTTTTATAACCATTATGCTCTTTATCTTCATAGATACTTGAAAAGTAAATATTTTACACTCGTCTTGTCTAGGGATCCCCACTTGAACCTATTATTTTTTCTCCTAAAGTTCCAAACAATGCAACATCTCATTACGATTGAAAACGAATGGTAAACTTAAATGTATAGGAATAAAATTCCGTTTCTATAGGCGACGTAGCTTCGATTTCAATATTCAATACAATTTTAGCCGATTTGTCAGCATTTGCGCTTCGAGAAATATACTAATTTGTAAGCTTCGTACTAAACAATATTATCCAAATTTCTCCCATCATATGTTAAGCCCGCTATTAAGATAATGCAAGGAATTTCACACATTCAAAGGATATGCACAAAGAAAACAGGCATAAAAAATTATGAAACTAAGCTGTTATTCTAGCCCAGTAATGTCTAAAGGCACTTGGCGTTCGCATACAGGAAGCCAATTAGCTTTGATCTCTGCCGCTTGCACGCTACCTACGCAATTTCAGATAAAAAGCTCTGTTTTATTGTATATCGTTTTAGTCTTGGTTTTGTCGATTTACAGGTGTTCCGTACACGAGGCAACACAAGTATCCGATATCCATTTTTTTAAGATACTGCCCACATACTTTCTCAGCGGAAGACAGAATCGGAGAACAGTTGTAAGGAAGGTTGCCTTGTATACGAAGGGCGTTAAAAAACTATCAATTTTAGTCATAAAGTAATATTAAACACTTCTATAATTCAATTCCTATGTAGATAGCAACTCAGACAAGACCTGAACAAGCAAAAATGATATTACCATGTAATAGAAAATTGCAGGTTCCATTTTTAAATTGCATTACGGCGCTGCCGCCAATATAAGGTTACAAGTGGCGACTTCGTTTAAAAGGTACAAAATGGCCGCCTGCATAGGTGAGGGCCACGGAAACTAAGTTATTCAGCCTTGTTGCAAGTGCGACCTTTGTGGAATAGAAATATTTCAAACTTCTGTTCCGTGTAATTTAAGAACACTTATGTTGTTTCGTATTTGCCTATAATGTATCTAATGTAAAATGTTTTTGGTAATTATGAAATATTACTGTGTCATGCAGTACAATAAATTGGAGAACTAGCTGAAATTAAACGGCTTGAAAAACCTAATACTTAGTTTGAAAAATGAAAAAGGCAAAATAATAAAAACAGACAGAAAAAACTGTAACTATGAAATCTGTAGCTTCCAATTTCATACCATTATTTTCCAAGATGCAAAAGAGCATCGCTCCAGCACCTAACTCATATTTTTCTTAATAACAAAAACAGATAGGCTACTAGCAAGCTGCGCCAACTAATAAAATAAACACACACATCAAAGCTTCTCTATATTTGTTTGCAAACGTCTATTAAAAGTTATGACGGCTGTGTAAACTATGGTCATTATTATAAGTTCAAACAAAAATGTTTGAATTCTCTGTTTTCAGAGTTCGATTCTTGTCAATAGAGCGTTTGCCGTACGTTCAAAGCTTTTCTCTGTGCTCTTCCTTATTAGACTGAAAATAATCACTATCTATTCATTTCCTTTGTTTAAGAAAAAGCTGTTCGCGACTACGAATCAGAAAACTGAGCTAAAAATCGTTTTTTTTTTTAATTTAGCTAAGATTTGCAATTAAGTAACAGCTGACGACAAGTTTATTCCTTTGATGTAAATACCCCTGAATTAAAAGGAAACGAATAAAAGTTATTAGAACAAATTCACTTTACTATAAAAGGACTACGTAGTCTATATCTAATATTAAAAGAAAAAAGTCTCTAAATTATAAACTCAAAAATACCACTTTAAAGAACAAAGAATTTCCAAGGCATGATAATCTCGTCTAAGGTCCACATAACCATAATAAATAAGGTCAACGGAACTAAATTGTGACACAAGCGGTCATTGATTAGTTCCCGCCCTTAACACCCTAGGTTCAACGAACGAAGCTATTAACATTTTTATAGCACTACCAGCTTAATGGTCGTGCTATACGGGTAGAGATTTGACTTTAAAAGGTAGAGCTTAAGAATAAAAAATACAATATTTTATCACTTAATATATATTAAATATATATTTAATATATTTGCCGATTTGCCTATGTCTGATCTTTAAATTGAAGAGGACTTTTGGAGCTATCGCAATGTTTTATAAGATTCAGCGGTGAACAGAAGTTGCTATTCAAAACATACTTCGATTTTATTCGCTAACTAATACAAACCCATTCCATTATCAAACCAAAAACTAAACCAAATCCTAAAATACCAAACAGTAGTTTAAATAGAACAAAAAAACGATCTCTTAGAAAATATGGCATAGTAACATATCACCAAAAGTCATTCCACATTACAGCTTAAACAAAGCTTTAAATATCATGACTACCCACAAAAGTAACCAAAGTCCAAAAGCTAACATTCCAAAGTGAAACATTGGAGCGGCATTCAAAAATCTTTTGTTCTACGTTCATTGTTCACTCGTAAAAGTGGAGTTCATTCGTATGAAGAACACACACTCATAAATATTTTACTGCGAGAAATGATGGGAACGAACTTTGAGGTATTTTAGAACTTGTTGAAGACAATTAAGGATTTGTTAAAATGTTGTATTTTTTGTATGTATCGCTATGTGAAAGAACCTTCAGGGCGTATCCGAAAAAAATGTTTGAATGTGCTAATTTTAAATTAAAATCAAATAGTTTTGGGTTAATAAATCAACTTTCCGAATAAAAAATGGATTAAACGCGAGGTTCAGCTATTCAATAAATAAAATTGCTTAAGGCATTTTTAGCAGAACTTGAATAAGATTTTTTAATTGTTATTTGTTTTCAGCTGTAATTACAGTAAAACCAAATGTTTTGGATGATTTTAAGGAACTACTATGACAAGGACAGTATCCTTATCAAAAATTTCTACATCTAGCTCTTTCTAGAACAGGTTCAGACTCAATTAACAAGTTCATAGCCTGTCTAGACTCCAGCTCTCGAGCTTTTTATAGATTATTCTGCAAGGACAACTTGAAAATCTTTCCCTTTAGTTAAAAAAAACTAAATTTTATGTTAACAATGATAACAGCCGTAGTATGAGTCTTCTTAAAAACATTGCTTTAAATACATTAAAATAATATACTAAAAATAAATTAAAGGTATTTCATTTTCTAACTTCGGAATTCCCTTTTATCACTGTCAAAAGTCAGATATGGGCGTAAAGAGTACGTTTCAAACTTTCGAGACTTATTTCGGTAACAAGTTTGGAATCTAAACATTCAAAAGTGTTATTTTCCAAGACACATTTAGATTTGGAGCCGGTCAACGACCATAAAGTTTAGAGTTATTATTTATTTTAATCTAAAAAGGGTACGGTCAATAGTGGCATTTTCACTTTCCGTGAGTATTTGTTGCCAACTGTATTGTTAACAGGTTGAGAAGTACAAGTCTATTGCTACTACTAACTATAGTAAGCATTAATTTCAATCGTAAGTAGAGTTAAGTCGGAAATAAAGGGACTTGAAGGTAGCCCATTTGGCTAGAAATACATTAGACTGGTGCTAAAGAGTGAAGAGACCACGAATATTGGGAAAAGGACAAAGAGAGCAAAAGGAACTGAGATCGAGAATTTTCTCCGCATCTAGTAAACGGTAGTAGAAATATTATGCAATAAATATCGTCTAATAACGACCAGAAGACATAATAGTACATGTTTAATGACTACTATCATAATTTTTATCTCATATTCTCATTTCTTGAGACTAGACGTTTTATCTTGCAAGTTAGACTCTTAAGCACGTACAAATCCGTCACATATGATCTAAAATTGTCATCCGATCTATACTTATATTATAATTGTGAACAATTCGTTTGGTCGAACGTGCTAAACTGAAAAATACAGGAAATAATTAAACAAGAAAGTTGCTAGATGAATTTTCCATTTATAAAGGAATTACCTACCTATTATAAAAATACTCGTATCACGGTGTTCGTAATTGAACTCCCCCGAAACAACTAGACCGATTCTCATGAAATTTGATTTATTTTGCCAATAGGACGCCATATTATATCTGAGCGTTATAATCTATGCGTTAACATTAAATACAGCTCAAGGAAGTAGACACGGACGCCTAGTATTGTTCAGGCTGAAGAGTTAGTCTGTTTAGTTAAATGCTAATGTTATCAAAACTACTGGTTCAAACTAGAAATATCTTATTAGTGTCGTATAGTTCATTTGAAGGACATACACTACACAACATCACGCTGGGACTAAAAAGGAGCAGAACAGGAGTAAAACCGCGAGGCTTAGCTAGTGATACAACCTCTATAAAAACTCTACCATTATATTTTTCGCTCTGTTTACGTCAAATGGCAAAATTGTTGCATACTCGGTAAAAGTAGCTCAATTTAGTAATTTAGTGAAATCTTTAGGCAACGTTAAGAATAGTGTAGTTTCGTGACGCTTTAGAACCGTGTAAGCACACATGTTAACTAGTATGTATGAATATATTGTAATGATTAGCTATGGACTGAGGCAAGGTATTGTATCGGGCCTTATTCTATACAATCGTTAAATCAAATGACAATTCTTACCATAACATTAGTGCTAATGTTATCGGTTTCAGCTGTATTCTATATTTAACCCTGCTTTTCATCTCCACAATTCATTTTTCTTGGGACATACCCTAGGTTTGTTAATTTTACAGACAGACTTATAGTTATTCGGACCTATTGCCTCAGGAGCATCCAGCCAGAAACAGATTTCAATTATCAGATTGATTTTTAGACTTAACATTGGGTTCATGGAGAAACTAAATGAAATATAACCTGATGAAGACACTCTTACAAATTCGTAGCAATTGTAATTTTTTTTTTGCCTGACAATTTATAAAATTACTTGGAATATGAGGAACTCGAAGATTTTCAACTCATCCATTATGTAGTTTTGATCGATGACATTGCACGCACTCGTTTGCATATCACAACAACCTTATCTGTAGTTCTATAGAATCTTTATAGTGCATTAAGATAATGACGATAAGCACTAATGAGCACCGATATCAATTATAATCGAAAACTGTATCGCTACGTACCGCATCAAACCTATTGTCCCAGTGTTACGCAAAAACATCTTCTCATGCAGAGAAGGATGCATGCATGAAAATTCACGTACTTGCTTTGTATAATAGTTTTAATTAATAAATATTTATTATTGGTTACAAAAAGGTTAATGTTAAAATATTTAATTCAGTACAATGTCCTACAAAACTACCTAGACATAGCTTGCCTGTTGGATCTGGTATATAACTTTCTTAGTCTTTCAATAAAAAAGTTCTTTGATAACTAAAATTGAGGAAATTGCTTCGTTTTTTTTAACAAAAATCAAAACTCAATATTTGAAGATTATAACAGAAAAGTAGATGATTAGCCTTACGGTGGCCATTTTATAATAGATACTCATTTGACTTTGTAAATACGGTTCAGACAATGGGAATCACCAATTAGAAATGGTGTAAAAACATGTGCTGTCAAGAGAAACCCTAATTAAGAAGATAATTATACCTTTTCTTTACGTAATTGGTTTAAACGAAGCCAACAGTTAAGTGAATAATTCAATGTTATACTTTCCTAGTTACGGTAGGACTTTTGGAATGTAAAGTAGCCTGAGCGTCCAATAGTCAAAAACTATACATGTCACTGTTAGATGCTTGGAGACAAATGAACATTTTGAGCACAGCTAATTATACACATGAACTATTTTCTACTAGCCCACACATAACTCTCCTTTATCGTAGTCAGATAAAAGCCTATTTGTTAATCCAAGATGTCAGCTACCTCCATACCAAACTTCATTAAAATCGGTAAAGCCATTTACGAGCGAAGAAGTAACAAAATCGCTCACACATACAATCACAGTATCGCATTTACAATCTTAGTTTATTTTATAAATTTCATTTCAATGCATATGTTCATAATAAATTGCTTAAATCAATAAAACGGATTATTTCATCCTATCCTTCTGCTAAATATCCTTTGCGACATATTGATCGATCAGGAAGCCACGTTTGGTAGGGATAATGGCTGCAGACAGTTATTTGTAAACGTTTCATGCGACATGTTGCAAGCTTTATTGATGTGGCTTGCGTCGGCCATTCAAATAATGGCCTGTGCACAGTGGCCTTCGATGGTTGACTATCATTTGTGGTACTTGAAGTGTAGATATTTAGTTGGTACGTTTACGTTGGGTCACTTAAGGTAATCTAACATCCGAATTCAAAAGATTATCAAATGTTTTGGGTCTCTTTTTGGACACAGAATTCTACGTTTTGGGCCTCTTTTTGAACACTTTTACCACGTGAAACTCTAATGGCGAGTAGTTTAATCAATTTATTGAAACGAAACTAGAAGCAGGAATTTAATACGTAAAAGGCGCTAATCGGCCAATATATTTGCAACTACATGCAAATAAAACATTGAAAAAAATAGAACCTCAGACATGAGTCGAACTTTACGTCTGCGATAAGACGTGTCACGATGCAATGAACAAATTCAGATCCTTGCTTTGGTCAGTGACCTCGGTACCGCAGTTGATAAAGCGACTGGCTAATATAGCCAAGAGTCGCAGGTTTGAGCGTTGACTCTTTTACTAATTTTATCTTTGTATTATAATTTGCAAAAAATATTATTTGTAAAACTTGTATCAAAAAATATAAGATTGCCAGTACTTAAAAAGCGAAAAAAAAATGTTTTTTAAACGCTATCTATTTTACTTATTACATAACGGTATTTTAAATTTAAAAGTATTTACATAAATTCCGTTGGAATGCAGGTTTTCGATATCGGAAACGGAAGCTTTTAAAGTAACGGAATAATTTTAAAATACTCTTTTCCGTAGAATAGAGGACGACGTGGTTTTGGTAAGCAAGTTAGCCCAAAATAATACAAAAATATTGAATTCCTTAGAAATTCTTTGTCAGACTTCAAATTCGTAGACTTGTACGTCTGCAAAACCCTCGCGCTATAAGGAATAATCGCCTTAGAGCGAGAGACGTTTTTATTTCATGAAATACTGATATGAAAAAAATGGGGGTGAAAACATTATCCTTACCTAAGTTCTTTATTGCTTTATCGATACTTATAAAAGTTATCTATTGCAGCAGTTAGATTACGCTTAGGGTTTGACTGCTTTCAGAAATACATCACATGGCGGCTTCAAAAAAAATATAATTTAACTAGCTGTCTCAGCAAACGTTGTTTTGCTATACATATGAATTATTGTGAATAATATTGTCTTCTTCCCACTATTAATCCGTATTAATCTAATCCGTGGTACTACATGTTTCCACGTGAGAATTACCTTGCAATCAAATAGACATAAATAAAATTGCCAAGCAAGGCGGATATTCCTATAATACATCTTTATTTCCTACACACATATAATACAGATGTCATTTAAATATCGTTAAGTTTGAAATGTAGATATACTAAGCTTAGCACATAACTTTACCAATACTATCCCATCTCGGAAGAAGTTGGAACTACTTTTAAGATGTTTATTACAAGTATTTTATGATAGCGTTGCATTTGACGTAAAATAAACGTTTCTATCTTTCTTTTTTATTTGTTACTATCTTTTCGCCCGCGGCTTCGTCCGCGTCGATGTCGGTTGTATCGCGTTTCCAAGAGAACTCTTCAAAAATCCGGGATAAAAATTATCCCATGTTCCTTCTCAAGGTCAACTCTATCTCCGTACCAAATTTCATTAAAATGGTTTATTAAAATTAAGTTCAGTGGTTTAGACGTGAAAAGGTAACAGACAGACAGACAGACAGAGTTACTTTCGCATTTATAATATTAAGTAGCAATAACGGTTCGCTAGTCATTTTTCAAGCTGCGTCGAGTTAAGTTCGCAGATTAACTGAATTTATTGAATGTTTTATTTCATAGAGTGACTGTTATTTTTGATATAGATACCCACTTGACAGACACTTTTTTCTGTAAATTTGAGTGAATAACTGCATATGTGTATATTAACAATGTGATAATTATGTTTATATACTAATTACTTGTAAATTAATGCATCGTAATTAGGAAGTAGTGTTTATCAGTAGCTCATTATATCTAAGTACTCAATCAGTTGTATATTTCTATTGTTTCTTTGTGTTTATTTCCCCCCCCCCCCCAAAAAATCACCTCGAAATTCTGTTTTTGATAAAGCATACTTTCGTCTGCTAAGCTAGTGGAATATCTTTTGTATGTAAAACGAAATTTATCCTTTGTAAACCGTTTTGCATCTACCGGGCGTTCAGTACCTAAGGTAATTAGAATCGAAATGGAATTTTGCTATCAAATAATAGTATCACGGACACTCGTGCGTCTGATTTCTACGCCAATATGGCGGTTTTGAAAAAGGATAAATAATCGGTATTCATGTTCTTTTAGTTTGATTAGTGTATAACTTGATGTGATTTTACATATACCCTTTAAAATTATTTATCAGTTGTGCCGGTTTCGAATATTTTCTTTCTTACATACACCCTTAAAAATTCTTAGCTATTTTAAATGTTTTCCATCGCCGTTTCCACAAAAACGTCTTACGGTTGTTTTAAGCTAGACACCATAGGAGAATAAGAAGAGGCGAATGATATTATACTTTTCAATACGTGCAAGTTTTTCTGAAAACTTCTAGTCGAAATTCGATTTATTTTGTTAGTGGTACAGGGCTATCTTTGTAGCAGTCAGTTAGCACGGAGTTAAAACAAAGTTATATTATTTTTAAAAAATACTTACGTTTGACTAGTTGTCTAGGACTCAAAGGCGGCCTATCGTCAATCAAAGTCACCTCTTTAGTCAAAGAGTTATTATTATACTTTTTCACACTCTCAGCCCAGTCCTGTATCCATGTTTTGTCTCCCTTGCACCGGTTGAGGCTCAGATAAGACAACTTCCCAACCACCTGTTCCGGAGTCATGTCTGAAGATACCCCACTGTCCTCTCTGAATGCTTTCTGAGCGTTCTTCAAAGCACTGCTCTCGAATTTAGCATCTTCTAGACCAAGTTTGCTGCCTGGTAAGGAGACCGGGACGGAGGATTCTCTGCATAGCCTGTGGATGTAGTCTGTTTGGTCTATTTCTGATTTGGTTAGACTACACCTGCGTTTGACAGGCTCTATTTTTGGGGGAGACTTCGAGCTCAAAACTCCAGAAGTTGTTACAGAGGTGAAAGTACCAACATCAGCATCTTCCTCATGTTTTGGAGGTGATTTAGCAAAGGTCTTCTCTGTGATAGTCCTGACTCTATTCTTTATCTTTTCAAGGTAGCTCCGAGTTGATTTGATCTGCTTTGACGTTTGTGCTGCCAAATCATTCTCAGTTGGGGATTCGTAGCAACAGGAAATTTCTAATACATTTTTATCCTGTGATACTTTTGGTATTTCAAATGCTTGGTTTAGTAATGGACTACGGAGACCGATGTCTCGTCTTGGCTCCTTAGTTATTACTCTCTGAGTGCTTGGAAAGTCGAAAACTAGTTCTGGATCTCTTTCATTACCTCGTTTTTTAAGAGTGTCTTCAATAACACTAGTTAATGACTCTGTACCGAAATTTCTGTCTATACTCATCCTAGCTTTTTGTTCCTCAGTATAATTGTCCCCTTCAATTGTATATGTTCCTGTAGAGGAGTTATTAGATTCTCTATCAACCTCATCATCTAAGTAAATAGGTTCTTTTGACATACACTTTTTAAACAAATCAGGGGTTTCTGAAGAAGCTCTACTTTTACGGATTAGTGGGCTTTTAGAATGCTCCGGTGTGGAGAGACCATTGTCTGGTGTAAGAATATCTAACTCAGGACTTGAAATATCAGTCAACATGACTCCCTCAGGGCTCTGGTCAGCTATATCTCCCATAGTATGCCTATTTATGTTACCATAGCTCGGCGTTCTATGCACTTCTCTCATAAAGGAACTATTCTTCAATGGAAGGTTTAAACCCTGACGAGACATAAAGTTATCACTTCTAGACATAATATTATCAACTATAGGACTTTTGGACGTGCGTTTTGGCAGGACAGCTTCAGTACTAGGGGATTTTATATGTCTATTTGATATAGGACTGGTCATGTGCGTAACATTTTGTGCTAATGGACTGTTTCTGAGCTTGACTGAACCCGATAGGCCGCTGTCTTCCTGGTCAGAAGAGAAGTAACCTTCGGAGTTGTAGCCTTGAGCCTTGCGGGGGAGCTTGGCGCTCATCGGCGGCCGCTGCAGCGTCGGGCTCGGCCTCGTAAGACTCGCAGACATGGATTGTACCCTCTGGTGACGAGCTTGCGATTTCTTAGCCAACTCCTCAAGTTTCCGAGTGTCGACAGGCTTTGTGTCCCCGAAATCGATGGTAAACGCCATCGGATGCGACTTCGGGGTACTGGGCTCGGATTTTTCATCTTGACAAGCCTCCGACTCATCGTTCTTCAAGCTGTGGCTCTCCGACGAAGACTTCGATATGGTTTGGTCCAAAGTCGCGTCCTGCCCGTCAGACAGGGGGCTAGACACGTCCCCCTCAACACTAACACTCATGTTTTCAAGGTATCACGCAGAATAAAAGTGACATCATATTCACGATCCAACTATAAACATCCTTCACACATCACTTTAGAAACGAAATATCAAGGCAATGACCGCACATAGCATCGAATTTTGAAATGATAAAAGAATACTTTCGAAAAGTGGAACGAGAGCACAAATAACAAAAAATTGCGAGCTCCACCTACTACATTCGCGATCGCGAGCGAACACGAACTATGAACGGAGAAAGACTCCGAATTCTCGATAATGTCAGACGTGACAGGTGCTAGTGACGTCCGATACCAAACTGGGATCGGTAACTTCGATTGTTTTATCGATTTGGCAACACAGTCATTGTGCAAGACTGCAATATCAATGACCTTATTTCCTGAATTGGTTGTTTGACACCTTGAATTATAATTGATCAATATACGATCAACTGTCGAAAAAAAGTGTGAACATAAAGAAAATAACAAAAAATATTTAATGTAACATTACTTCAGCGAAGGTTCGTCGTGCATTAATAAAATCGAATCCACTTTTACATATTTTTGATCATGCCAACATTATTCATAATATTAAAAATTTCGTTTCACGCTTTTTGTTATTAATACTAAACAAAGAATTAACTCGCTTTTATGCTTCATGTGATTTCTGGTGACATTTACTTGTAAGCAAGTATAAAATAAAATCTCAAACCTTAAGCTCAAAGATCAATGCCTAAAATATTTTTTTTTTATTGTTCAACAGTTAATCCGAACGTAGTACAAAATCATCACGTGGTGATGATTTCAAGTGATCCAGGAACGGAACGTCAGCTGTCAGTTCGGAATGAACCATGGCAGAGGCGGCGTTTTCCGATGATGGAAAATATTATTCTGCCATCACACAGGATGGTAGACTAAGGATATGGGACACAGAAACTAATGTACTCAAACAGGAGTACACGCCAGACCTACATTTAAGTGCGCCGCCTTCTTGTTTGCAATGGATTTCGGTGACACAGTCAGCGGTGAGTCTAACACGTGGTTTATAAATATATCAGTATAACAATACCTTTCCCGCGACTTTTACTGCACTTATAACCTATAGCAGCCGACCAACTCTGTAATAATTTGAATTATAAAGTTATTTAAATGGTTTCTCTACATTAAGAATCGCGGAAAGGTTTGTTTTGGCTGCTTAACCCTATATTGAAGTGCACTTTAATCAATTGTTTACAAACTCGTATTAAATATAGCCTAACAGTACCTTACATTCTAATAAACTTAATACATTTGAATAAAAACTATTTTCTATATAACACCGTCCAAATAATTACAAATTGTAACCTCAATGTATGCAACATGGTGTAATCAATTTGTTTTGACAACCTTGATGGACTTCCGACTTATTAATTCGACGTCATTAACACTTTTTTGAAACAAAATCTGTATTAAAACTAATGTCCTTGATTAAAAGTAATATACTTAATTTTGACAAAAATCTTACTTATTAAATTTTCTATTTCAGGGATCCCCACAAAAGGGTTCAAAAAGGAAAAGTATATCAGAGGAAACACACTGCATAGCTCTCGGCACTAGAAATGGAAAGATCCTTGTATATTCCATAGCACAAGCAAAAGTTGAAACCGTATTAAACGATACAAAAACAAACAGTAGTGTAACTACATTGGATTGGAATCGAAAATATGGTTTATATAGTTGTAATAAGGATAATAATGTTTACGAATGGGAATTAAACAATTCGTCTATTAGATATAAGTATAATATAAATTGTGACAATAAGAGTAAACATGGAAATAATGTTAGTGCCATCAAAATTGTTCCGCATAATCAGGTGAGTGATACAAAATGTTTTATTTTATCTTTAAATTATTTATTTATTTTTAAATAATTTTCTGCACACATTGGGCAATATGTTCTATTTATACACAACATCCCTGTGCTGTTGCTAGTATACTATATCTTAAAACTTGAACCCATTGTTCTAGTTCACTTGAAATTGTTGATAGAAGCTATCTACTTATGTAAATAATAAGTATGTGAAGCATAATGCAGGTACTAGCAAGTTCCTCTACATAGGAAGAAAACTTTCTTCTTGATATAAGATTGTTAAATAATATAAAGATTTTTGAACTAAACTTAGAGAAACCTGTAATTTATTGTTACTTACCATTGGGTAATATCATTTAGGTCAGTTGTACAAATTAAATTTCACCTATTCAACACGCGGTTCACGCTACAAAATTGAATTCATTGAAAAAATTGCATTTTCAAGGGCATATTTAGACCTTTACATCCATTCTCTATCAACCTATAAACCTTAAAGTTTGTATGTGTGGGTGTTTGTTACTTTTTCATGCGGAACCACTGAATGAATTCAGACAAAACTTTGTACACAGATAGAGTTTTGCATAATCCATCTGCCAATGCTTGTCCTGAATCTGAGGGTCTTTGTTCATGTTCCTTAAATGTTTGTCAATAAAGGAGTATGTAGTTAAAAAACACGCATTGAATCGAAACTACGCCCATCTTGTGCTGTAAGTGTTATAACCCTACAACTTTTGTAATAGTATGATCACCAAGTAAGATTCGACGAGGTTGCTAGTTGTGGCTTCCCCTGCTTAGAAGTTGGTTATAGCTTTAAAAACATTACTCTTCTCTAACGAAATTGGATAAAAGTAGCCTGTGCTAACACAGTGTCGAAATCGGTCTAACCATTTAGGCGTATAGTGGTAACAAGCATTCACAAATAGTAACCAATGATTCCTTCTCTCCATAGAGCACGAACGCGAGGTTCTTGGTGGCAGCCTCGTTCCAGGTCCGCTTGTGGCGGCTGCACGAGGGCGACGCGACGCTCCTCAAGAACCTGGGACACAACGCGGC
>NW_020800228.1:0-34708 GCF_003590095.1 Trichoplusia ni
TTTGATTTTGATTTTAAGAAATTAATATAATAATCATTCAAATCTGTATGATATGTACAGTAGAATACCATAATGCACATTATGTTACATAGGTTTGTTATATTACACATTATATCTAATATATAAAATTCCCGTGTCACGATGTTAGTTACCGTACTCCTCCGAAATGGTTTGACCGATTCTTATGAAATTTTGTATACATATTGAGTAGGACTGAGAATAAAACAACATCTATTTTTCATACCCCTAAGTGACAAGGGTTGCCCACACTAAAATTTATTTTTTATTTTTGGACGAAATTTTTTGTTTTTACTTTTTTTATAACGAAGCATTAAAAATACATATATACAACTAGAAAAAAAAATATTCGGCAAAACACCGTTTGCTGGGTCAGCTAGTAATTATATAAATATAAATAAACCCTCACCATTCCGGAAGCTCCAGCATCACACAGGACTTCAGAATCGTCTGGATCAAGCAAACTCACACCCATTTCTTGTAACACCTGTAAATTACAATAAAGATGGGATATTTTTAAACTTTGGAAGGATATTGTGTACGCCTTTGAACAGCAGAGGCACACTGGCCTAGTTAAAGACACTATTTGACTTTTGTTTATGTAACTGTTATTAAAATACCAATTTGCTTGCTTACCCAAGTATTAGTGTTATTATTGAGCTAAAATACCCCAAACACAGGATTATAGAAATTGGCATGACAGAGGTGTAGGAATAGAAGGATAAAGGCTGTGGATGATAATGATGAAAATACTCCACAGCTTTAGGGGTGAGGCCTCACACTCGGAGGAGGCCTATGCCCAACAGTGGACTTTGATAAGCTGAATTTTTAAACAAACAGCTGGGCATAGGTCCTTGTGTCTCATGACCAACTACTGTTCTTAAATCACTGTGGCTTGCAGTCTAAAGAGGTTGTGAAACATATCTCTAAGTTTAATAGTCTTGTGTACGAAAGGCAGACCCTTTTAAATCTGACATGTAGTCACAATACCTAAGATTATTGTGGATAAAATAAGTATGGCTTACTAATACATGTAAAAAGCTGATACAACGAAATATGTAGGACAACAAATTCAGCTTAAAGAAATGTTAGACACAGAGATATCTTACTTTATTAGTAACTAAAAATCAGCTGAGAGTTGTATTAACGACCTCTATCCTCATATCTGGCATTACATTTTAATACACGTGCCAATTTGTAACAGAAAAATGCTGAGCCCGCGAAACCAGGGGTCATTGAACCGAAAGCAGAAACCATGACGATTTTACTAGTACCTAATAATATATACTTCTAAAACCACATTTCCGTTATTTATTGAGGTTTCGATAGCATTTAAGCCTAGAGATAATCAGTGGGTTCAATAGAATAGTGATTACTGGTATATTACGATCGTTATCAGCCTTGGGGTTTACGTATTGTATTATATCGAATTTGACTGTTACAAGGCTTAAATATGCATTATTAAGGGTAAAACCAGTTTGCAAGAGACAACACGAAGAATTCACATGCAAAACCCTTTGCAAATGCAAATCATAACCAAAAAAAAAAGACACCAAAAAAAAAGCGGGAATGTAACGACAACTCACCTCATGATCCGTTTTCCGGTCCATCAAACTCCAGCTTCTACGGCACTGGCTATCCAAACGCATCTTTTTCCTGCAAAATATGCACTATGTAAAGACACAGAACTTGTAATTTAATAATTATACGAACATTCACACTGTGTACATTTCGCGCCTTTTGACTTTCCCGCGGCACAATCAGCTGTCAGCTAGTAACATTACGTTACCGCAGTTATTATAGTAAAATACAATTATTACCGAGGACTTTCAGTATCATCGTTGTTTCTAGATGAAAGATTGTTTTCTTCTGTTTTGTTTATGTTCATAATTGATATTTTAATTTATAAACTAACTGTTAATTAGCGGTTCTTGAACTTATGTCATCACATCACAGAAAAATACGTAAAAGTTCGACAAATTCGTCGAATGAAAAATAAATGAATGAGTGAAGTTTGTCTATGAGAAGAATCACAATGTTGCCGACAATTAAATTTCAATGAAACTGAAAATAAAGTCACCCTTTTATTTCTTTTTGTTTTTATTTTAAGAATGATCTTTACATGCCATTAGAAAAATATTTTGCATGAATTCAATTAAAAGTTATGGAGAATGAGTTAACTATGAAAAACCATAGACAAAAAAACTTTTTTCTGATATTCTAGTGTAATTACTTCTTAAAATAAATTATTCTTGTGCATAAAAGCATTAAAAATCGCAACAAAAATAATTATAATAACATGTAGTTTTTAAAATCTCAGAGAAAGTGATGTCCTTGAAAGATTTTTAATACTAGCAACTGTTGTTTGTTTACAAATTCTGGTCCAATCAAACCATTCCGATCTTACGTTCCCTATGATGATTGGCTAAAAGATTTCAAACGACAACCAATTAGAACTCTCGAATTCGCACACGTTCTGTCATACGAGCAGAACAAAATCATAACACACAACATAACACAAAAAGAAAACAAAGGCGACGAGCAAGAAAGGTTGTTCTCTTTGTGAAAACTTGAAAAATAACTCGATTTTTATCTTCCGAAGTGCGAAATATCGACGTGGTAACTGTTTTATCGTGTTGTGTATTCATTAAACGTGAAAATGACGGCTCGAAAGCTGAATACCATCGAAGATCTCAGCGGTGAGTACGTTCCACACATAAATAAATAAAAACCTGTGTCAACAAAACTTGTTTTGTACATGATGAAACTCGATATACTTGTTTTTAAATGCTCTATTTCCATTTTTAGCTACGAAATATCACATACGCTTAAAGAAATCTTCGTTGTAACATGTAGTTACAAAGTAAGACGCAGTTTACGATACCATGACCAATGTTTACGATAAAAAAATACGTTTCAAAATATTCAATATGGCGTCAAAGATGAACTCTTGAGGTCAATAAATTTAATTTGCGTCATAAATTAATATGCGTACGTGATACGAGGATTGTTTAACCGGCGTTATAAATATGCACGCTATCTTTACGAAAGTTGTTTTGAAAATCAGACTTCCGTATATAGTCGTGTTATACCTGTAGGTTGCGACAACTCCTTTAGAACATGGTTTCCTGGTACTTTTTATACAATACCGCTCGGATTTGTTTATTTTTCTTGTTGTTTTTGTTAATATTTTCTCTGTTTGTTTGTTGTTAAAGATAAATCCGTGTATACTTTTTTCTCTTACACATGAGGTCGAAAACTAGAAGCTAGCATAAAATACATACAAGTCTAGACTTAGACCAGTTCAACTAGAATTTCTTTCTCAACTTGTTTAATCCCAACTGCCTACATACTTGCGTAGGAAGCATTTATTTATATCTCTTAACAAGGCATTGCCTTTCGGGCCCACATTTTAACAATTATAACGTAATATTCTTTGAGTAAAAACCAAATTTAAGAAAATGGGACGTTTAGTTGACCTTGAAAATAAAAGACACTTTTTGCGTGCAATAATGTATTTATTATCTTGTCTTAGTATATTTAAATACGTTTAATCTAGTAATGAAGTGGTGTGACCGTTAAGGCTGTAAAAATGCTTAGAAAATACGAATAGTCAGAATAGTGCCAATTCTCTTCATTGGCCATTCTAAGTAGCAGAATCGGGCCCAGGGCCCCAATACTACTATCAAATTCCGATGAATGAATGAATTTGTCAATTTTCGTTAAGAATTTTTCTACACAATAATTGGAAATTCAGTACGGGGCGGTACACTCAAGGCAAGGTCAATACAATCAACTTCCAACTATTGTATTTGCAAAATACTTAAGAGAATGGAAATAATTTTATATTTAGTAAAATTGCCATTAATTCATCCGCCATTGTAAATAGCAGAATCGGGTCCCCGGTGGTACATCAACCATACGTTAAAAAGAATCCCGTAAAGTTGGAAATTAATTTCCAAAATCATAGTCGCAGAACACTCTTAAATACGATAACAACGTCGCATGATTATAATTATTATTTATTATCATAACAAACATTATTTTGATTACGTATATGAAATACCCGTGAATCATACACTTTTTATTGTTTTGAACTAATATAATCTGTATTTTTAACTTCAGACCATGATATTTAGACGGGAAGTATTTTTTTAGTCTGTTCAGGCTGTCAATAGTGTCAATGCTTGGATTTATGTTGCCTGCTTATGGTTATTAAAAAAAAAGTAAACAATCTTGGCGCGTCTTTTTGTTTCTAGATTCAGATTGATAATATATTATAGCGAATTAATAGGCAGTGTGTAACTATGAGGAGACCGTGCACAAAAAAAGGAAATTTAAGGTTAAGCCACGCTGGGCGCGGACATAAATTAGATGAAGAATTTCTTTTAAAAAAATTCTATTAGGTTACCCTTTTATTTTATTTTTTGTATTAATACAATTTATCGGTATTAATTTCAGGAAAACAATTATAGGATTATATGTGTTTTTCTTTCCTCCGTTAATCATTATTTTTATACAACAATCATACGACTAATTCCTATCTTTTTATACGCAAAAAAGTACTAAGAAATTACGCGTAAAACTTAATAGAAATCTTATCTTATCTTTAAGGAAATGCTTTTTAAGTAAGTCGTTTTTGAAAAATATTGTTTTCGTTTTATTGCCAATCCGTCTGATTATAATTTTGCGCGTGTGGTCTTGAAATGGATTAAAGAAATCGTTATAGTTTTTATCTCGATTATTAATATTTGAAGCGGAAATAATATTAAACTTTATGAGTAATTGAAAAAGAAACGTGACTGCGATTTTTTCTTTATACGACTCCCTCGCTTAGGTATTTAATTCTTGTGTCTTGCGTTTCACAAACATTCCAGACTCCACCCAGACTTAGAAAAAGCATTTGTGACGGCACTAACGCCTGTCCTGCGCGGAGATCGATCCGGCGACACGTCGCCCGCAGATGCTTTGGCGTGGTGACCTCAACCCCCTCAACCACTAGTCTATCCGTGCAGTAATACCTATATATGTACTAACTGTTGCCCGTGACTCCGTCCGCGTAGATTTCAGTTCACAATGCGCGGTGGCCGTTTCCGTGGAAGTGCCGGGATATAATATAGTCTTGAGCCCCCTCCCATTAGCCCTATGTATTTTAGGGATTTACCAAACGGCTTTTGGACATTCTTACTATCGATAGAGAGCTAATTATCATCATCATCCTAGCCTTTTCCCAACTATGGTGGGGTCGGCTTCCAGTCTAACCGGATTCAGCTAAGTACCAGTGTTTTACAAGGAGAGACTGCATATCTGACCTCCTCAAGCCAGTTACCTGCGCAACACGATACTCCTTAGTTAGATTAGTTGCCAGACTTTCTAGCTTCTGACTACCAATAACTACTGTCAAAGATGTATAAATAACAGCCGGGACCCACAATACAAAGTGCCCCCCGAAACACGGACGAGCTCCTTTTGATAAAGATGGTCACCCATCCACGGACCGACCGCTACCTCTTAACCTGTGATCAATCAACTTGCAGTTATAGCTAAGCAGATTACACTATTTGTCATCTGCTATATAGTTCATCATCATCATCAACATCTCAGCCTACTGCTGGACATAGGCCTCTCCGTTCGTTCTCCAGCGCGACCGGTTCAATGCCGCCTGTATCCCACGAGACACAGCGGCTTTCACCAGGTCGTCGGTCCATCTGGCAGGTGGCCGTCCCACGCTGCTCAAAAAACCAAGCAAGTGTAATATAAAGTGACAACAAACTATATGACTGTTTTAACCGGCGTAGGTCAAAACAATACAGTGTTGCCATCTAAATAACAATTTATCACACAAATGAAACCTGTGTTGCCGTTTTATTAAATAACAATTTATTTTACTGGACCCAAATGGTCAATTGAGATGGTATGTGACCAGCACGTCTTTCGTCGCATTGGTAGAAACGTGTATTACTTTTGGATTGAGGGGACCACACGTCTTGGTTTCTTAGCCCTCGATTGAAGAAGAGGGGTGTTATAAGTTTGACGTGTCTGTCTGTTTGTGTATGGTATGATAGCTTCGGAAAAGATTGAGTAATTGCTATATACGTGAATTATGTAGGAGTGTGCTTAGACATGTTTGATGAAAATCGGTCGAGCCGTTTAAAAGCTATGGGGGTTAAAATGTTTACGGTCGTGGGATTGGTTTTTATATATTACTGCTACCATAAAAATACCAATGCGCTTTAAAACAAGCAGACAATTAAATTAATAAAACAGGACTACCCCCAAACAACGAAAATTATAAAATTACAAAATGACTTCATTTGAGAAATTATTCTTTGTCTGTGAGATAAAAAATAAACAAACAGTTTTTTGAAGATCTTTTGCATTTCCGAACGTCAACATAGTGAGTAGTCTCAAAAGTCCGCCATTTTACTTAATCATATGAACCAGGCTCGTGACATCACTGGAGCAAATTGTCCAATCTTTCAATGTAGTCAATTGTAGTCCATAGACCCTGTCTATATTTAGCTTGGACAAGCAATTGCTTGTTTTAGATCAGTTGGAGAGTGGGGGTATTGAGACAATGTTATATGTGGGTAGTTTGATTATGAACTAGTTGCTATGTAGCACAAGGCTTGTATAATGTTGGAGTTGCATTAGTCCACGAATGCTTAAGGATAATGAAGGATTGCAACGCATTGCCATACACCGACACGAAAACGCGGATGGTGTAGCACGGCGGTTCAGGTTTAGTCAGTAAGAGTCTGACACTAGACATTCTCTCCCCCGAGGGAGCGAGTGTCCATGTGGATCCCTTGCCTTTCCAAAAAAACTGTGTCTGTGTAGTTTGTACTTAAAGAGCTTAGAACTAAATGTGGCAGACGTTGCACGGCGGTTCAGAATTAGTCAGTAAGAGTCTGACACTATCTAACTCGGAGGTGGGTGACAATGAGGATTAACGCGCCTTATAAACAAAAAGGTGTTATGCCGATTCTTGTTAGTTACGCCAGTTTTTGGAACGCCCCCCCCCCCTCCCTATGGTCCTACGGGTTACTGATAATGTCTTACAACAAACAAAAAAATATACATTATTTTTCAGATTTTCTGTACCCAAAGGTTAAAAACCCTATTACTAATTCCCTTTTTGTCCGGCCGTCTGACACCGGCTGTATCACGAATCTTGATGACTAGTCATTTTGGTTCATCCTTTCATTAACCGCACTGAAACTCATCGGAAACTGTATATTTCGAACATACGCGATTGTTAAGTATCGTATTGTTATTTTGTGTTACGATAAGCGTTATTCGCAAGGTCGTGCTGATACGGCGCGCGTAGCTCGGTATGTTACACAATATTGTGTGAATTTGAGGATGATAAAGGCGCTGGGTATGAGATGCAAGTGACAATGAACCGGTCGCGTTGGAGAACGAACGGAGAGGCCTATGTTCAGCAAAGGACAGCTATAGGCTGAGATGATGATGATGAAGGCTGCGTTTCCACCAGAGATGTGCGAGGATGTCCGCTGTACCGTTTGCACTGCTGTGCTGACCAAAGCGAGGTGAATGAAGGGAGTCTATTGGTTCAAACACAACCCTCGCTACGCCTCCTCGTTCATCTTTGGTGGAAATGCCATCAAAGAATAATTATCGTTTAAGGCAGGTGCTATAATATTCATAATATGTGAAGGAAAAGTTTCATTTAACATAATCATGCCAATAGCTGAAATTCGTTTTATTGACACAATTTACTATTTGTTAGCTAACTTGGTCCGTATATGTCTGTTCTTCTATAGATGGTATATATACCATCTCAGTTTAGACTAAAGTTCTCATCAAGGTCTCTGTTTGTTGGACATCTATCCCTGTGTACGACTTTAAAAAGGACTGACTGCATCGTTCGCCCTGACGCTAAGCCGTAAATTAAAAATGATATCAATTAATTTCACACAGTCTCACGGCTCTCTCGCCCTTAAATTAGCAGAGCCTGTACTTTGGTAACCCAAAACCTGATTCTGATATAGACATCTAGGTATTCTGGATAAGGCATTTTAAAAACATCTCATGAAGCCATTCTGTTGCCTCTAGAAGAAAACCGCCTTTCTTACTCTCTGTGACTGTCAGGCTTCCACACCCTAGAACCATATATCCTTCAGGAATTGAAGTAGGTGATGTTTTAATAGCTGATACATCAAGCCCCAGTTTCTCTATAAACGTCTTAAATTACATAAGAAGCACCGCTATCGTGCAGAATCCACTTGAGCAATTCACATCAATTGGATTCGTCAACCATCTTTGTAAGTCTAAATAAGGTGTTTTTCCACCAGGCAAGCATGATGAAAGATGTATTTAGCCTTATACTGATAGTACGATCCTAATTGATAGTAAAATACAGTTGTCCAAGACAATGTTATATCGTATTAGCGTAGTCATGTATCGAAAACTTTAAATTAGTGGAAACTTTATTTTAATCGAAACCGCGACACGTCGCCAAGTGGGATTGGTGTAGCGACCTCAACTACTCGGCTATCCATGCAGTCAAGTTAGTTTCCTTTAGCAATTAAGCTCGGAGAAATGAAATTTATTAAACAGCCCAATTGAATATCTCTTGTGTGACTAGGAAAAATGTCAAATTTCCTCAGGCCCTGGCAAAAACTAGAAAAGATATATTTTTTTTGCAATTTAATTCTGTTTAGTACTGTTATCTTAACACGTGGTACACGTAATCTGGCAGAGATAAGAGCTCAAGGCTTTCCTTAAACCTAGGCAGTGTTTTCAACGCGTTATCAATAGATATGACGTCACATTCAAAACAATTGTTTTGGGGATTCTGTATGAGACGATAATGGAAGTAAAAATGACCTGTTTTGGGATTAAAGTGATACGGTTTACCTGTTTTTGTATAATGATAATTGTGTGGAGGGATGTATGATGACCGATGCTTCGCCAATATGATATATTTTGGTGAGCTATCGGTTGTATCCCGGTCCTAAATAAAGACTTTGAAAATGTTGATTTGAAATGGTAGACTATATAAAAATATAGCAGGTATAGGTTAGATACGAACGGCAAGAGATATAGGAGAATGGAAAAGCAAAGAGAGACCTAGAGCCAGTAGTGGATTATTCAAAGTTGAAGCTAATGATTAGATAAATGAAAAACTCCAGTGTGGCTATGTCGCGATCATTGCCAGTTCATCTTTTACACGATAGCCTTGGAATATTCAAGTGTAAGATAGCTCCAAAAATCTTCAAAAACAACCATATTTCCAATAAAATAAGGATTACTTTTCGAAATCAACATTACACTGAACAGCACACCTACTTCCTATAAAATGATAAATAATAAATAAATGCGGACAACATCACATACATTGTTCTGAACCCAAAGTAAGTTGCTGAAGCACTTGTGTTATGGAATTCAGATACAACGAAGGTACCACAAACACCCAGACCCGAGACAATGTAGAAATGTGAATTTTTACATTGACCCGACCGGGGATCGAACCCGGGACCTCAGAGCTAGCGACACCTTGAAACCGGTGCGTACGCCACTCGACCACGGAGGTCGTCACACTACACAGCTTCCTAAGTCTTCTAGCTGTAAAAAAAAACGCCCAAACCAACTCCACAGTATCTCTCGATCCGTTACACTTCATCATTACTTTCATCATCATCATCAGCATTTGTCCTCCCACTGCTGGGCATAGGCCTCCCCTTTCTCGCCAATTTCTACAGTCCTGTGCCAGCCTCATCCTGACTCGACCCGAGACTTGCGATCTTGCTCCCAGACCCATTACTTGCAGCTAACTTTTACTGTTTTTGACAGCACTAACTTTAAACGCGTTTCCGATATTTATTCAGAACCAGGTTGTGAATTAATTGGTAATATTAAGTAGCTTGTTTATCGAGGTGGTGGTTGACATTGCAATTAACATGTAAAGTGTAAACAAAGTGAAAACATGTTTTTATCGATGTACCGTGCGATTTTGATGACTGTGAATGTACGGTGGGCCTATTAGGACCCATGCCTGCCTGAACAGCGGGATTGTCCGGTTACCGTAGCCCCGGTATACAAAAGGCAAAAGATAACCCACGTGGGTGGGTTTTAAGACTTTAAGTCAATCAGTAAAATGCTGACACTCTTTCGCTCAACCCGAAGTGGGTGGAGTCTTCACAGCTGTGAGAGTGTTTGCGCAGCTGAATTCATATTTTTTGTCCGACCTTAAGCATGTCACGTAATCTTAAACTATTTTACACTACATTAGAATAGAAATCGATTAAAAATCTTCAAATGTATATTACTCCTCTTCGACAAGTGACGTGACTTTGACTTGTCAGTTCAATACATTTGAGAGAGTCAACATTAGCGATCGGAATCATGTGACTTTGTTTCATCTCTATACCATGTCATCATCATCATAAGCTCTTATTCGTCCTCTGCTGGACATAGGCCTCCCCTATTGCACGCCATCGAAATCTATTTTCGGCTTCTTACATAGTACATAATCGTCCTATGATCTTGATAATATTAAATCATTGATTTATCATATTTATTTGTAATAGTATCACCTCATTTGGTGTTAGTCAGATATTTAAATACGCTGAAATGACGTTGGTATACCAGGTGCCAAACGTATTTGAAATCATGGTTAATAATAAATATGCTGCAGAATCTCTTGGTTAATATTTGTGGAAGTATTTACAATGTTTTGCTATCGGATTCGCTTGCAGCTAGCATGGTTTCACAAGTAATATAGTCGAAGATTGTTCTAAGATTTATAATTGATAAAGAAAACCAGCGTAAGGGAATCCAGTTTCTTGATTTTGGACTTACTTTAAAAGTAAGCAAGCGTGGTGAGTGACTGGCTGAACATCAACGCAGGATCTTTTGTAATGGTTAGAACCTTGAAATTTTGCACAGGGATTTCCTTTTCTACTGTAAGGGAGCTCTAAGAAATGATTTTACAAAATTCACGCTCTAAGAGGGTAAACCGGAGTTTGAACTTTAGTGTGAAACTTTGCCGTTTTTGAAGTTCACTGAAAGTTTGTTTCTAAAATCATCCCTTAAGAGAATAAAACGAGATATAGAAATTTGCTAGAGGTTCTTATCTGAAATTTCACAGTTTTCCAGTAACATTTTGCATACTAATAAAACGCGTTTAAAATCTTTTTACGAAAAATATCCCTTAGAAGGAGGAAGGGGTAAATAACGAATTCCACGCGTACAACGTGGCGGGCGGTCGCTAGCATCCCTATATGGCCGGTACCTAGCAGTGGTATATCTATACCCAGATAATTATCATTACATACATCGAACTTAGCCAGGTTAATGAAACTTTCCCTGTCTGTGACCGCCTCGATAATAATAAATATCGCATCCATTGCCAAAAGCGTAGTAAATGTTTTCTCGTTAAGACCGACTTGCATGTATGTCATTCCAAATGTTTTTTTAAGCTGAAATTGTAGTCGGGAGTACAGAGACACAGTTAAACGTTTAAAGACTACGAAAATCATAGAGATTTAACATATGTTTATTTATTAAAAACATAACAAAAATCGTTTATTAATTTACCACTAAACGGTACCTCAATGGTATATCTTATTCGTTTTTACTACAAGACGCAAAATCTTAGATATAACTTAAAAATAAATGTTTTTCCGCATCGTACCTCCCTAACGGATGGATCGTTTATCCATCGATAGATCGATGGATCGCTTTTTACAAGATATGTCATGAAATGGGATTGACTGCACAAATAGCCGAGTGGTTGAGGTCACCACGCTAAAGCTACTGACGATGGTCGATCTTCGCGTAGCACAAAAATTTGTATGTTCCAAGTCTGAGTGTCATTGTGCATCTGACTTGAATGTTTGTGAAACCCCTCGCGACACAGGGATTAAATTCCTTAACACGTGTTTTGTCGGGGATATATCGATCCCTGTAACAAATTTGCCATCGTATGTTGCAACCTGGTCAACATCACCTCGTAAGTCGCATGCTTTAAAACAGTGCAAGTGCACCCCATATGGACGCCTGCCAAGACTCATTACGGGGTGTACATAAACAACAAAAGCCGATGACTTTGCTTACGTTTAATCTAATAATAAACATTAATTTGTGCCGTATGTGGTCGTGTTTTACGCTTCTGTATCAAAATGGGATAAGGACATGTGTGTTGGGTGTGCTGCCTTGATAGGAGGAGGAATTTTGGTATAATAGATACTTAAGAAATTGTGGTTTTTGGAAATGTGTGTCAATTGATTGGTTTGAGGGGGGGAATGAAGCTGGTGAATGTGTATTTTAGAGAAATTTCTGGCGAAACTAGATAAATACGTTTTTCTTTATTTTGTACGTGATGTTCTATTTGGTGATGTCTGTCCGTTTGTCACGTAGCTATGTGTCGTGATCTGTGATAGTGGTAAAGTGCAGTTTTTCTTTTGAAAATTGGTTTCTTTTTATCTTATTTTTACTAAACTGTCCCTGTCATACATCAGTTTCGTTCTTTACCGTTTTTTTGGGTATTACGAATCCAGTGTATCACTACTAAGTCTCTACTTTATAACGTATGCAAGTCGTGAATGAAAACATCATAAACAAATTTATACTGCTCAACAAAATCTCAAGTTTGAAATGTCGTCGTAAAACATGACTACCATTATTAGAACTAACACTTGTGCGTATGAAATGACGTTACAGACCATTTGACGTACTTAATTATATATAAAACTGATTACTTACCCTTCCCCCCTCCCCCCCTTCACACATTATCCCCCATTTCCTCTTAACTACGTCATAGTCGACTAAGTAGATAAGTCTGAACGTGTTCGGTCGATTATGTGACATTGACCTTCTAATCATCAGCTGTTTTTTTTAGATAAGTGATGGTTTTGAGATTTTTAGTGTTGTTGAGAAAATAATAAATCGAAGTAGTTTTAAAAAAATCTAAAAACCCACGTTTTTATGTTCAATTAGAATTCTGTTATCAGTCCAGCCGTTTTTATAGTTGTAAATTGCATTATTATTTGTTTAAAGCGTCTCTAAAAATTCAGCCAACTAACCTATCGGGAAGTGCCTCAAAATTGAGTTACAAAAATCTAAACAGAACGACAAATAAACAAACAAGAAAGTGGGTTTATAAAAACGTGGGAAAGTTACGGATTAAACTCAATATTTTTAGACGCAGGCCTTTGAAAGAGCAAAATATTTCCCTATAAATTTTCCATTTTAAGGCCGAGTCCGAAAACTTCAATCATATCTCCACACAAACATATATTAAGAAACACCTATATTTACCCAAAACCTCAGTGCATACACATCATATCTACCTATAATTCCAGTCTAAGTATTAGACAACCTCTCTACGTCACAGACTAGGTGTTAAGGTCGCTCCAAGGACGACTTTCAGACGTCTGGGCTCGTGTCAATGAACTGTATGACCTTACACCTTGAATTTTAGGACAAAGGATACTGTATATTGATTCTGTTTTAGTTATTTCGTAGTTTAATATCCTAGTAGTATTGTAAACGTGAAAGTTTGTTTGTATGGTTGGATGTTTGCTGATTCTCACGCAAAAACCACTGATAAGTTCTTAATTAATTATGTAACGGTTTACTCACGAGTATTTATCGGGGGTGTCCGAATATTGTGAACGTTTGGAAGTGCCTGGAAAACAACCTGCTTGAAATAAAAATAGGATAGTTATTTAGTGCGCTTCAAAGAGATGTCAGCAAGGTCTGTGGAGCTCTTTAGGGGTGATGCCTTAGGATTGTTTGACAAGGTTACCGTGGCCCCGGTACATGAAGGGCAAAGGAAGGAACGTGGGTGGGTTTTAATCAGAGAAGTCTGAAACTCCCTTCCGCTCAACTCAAAGCAGCATGAGTCATTTACTGATATCCGGAAAAAGACGTCTAGTCAAAATATACTACTCCATACTTTTATTGAACTAAAAATGTTTGAATACACAGCTGCACGCCGAATAACATCTAGCTTTTATTAAAATCAAAATCTAGTTTCAAATTTACGACTGCAACTGAATTTTCTATCTATTCTACTATCATTTTATGCATGCAAGTGTACGTGGAAGGAATATCGAAATATTTTAGCATGGTAGGTACTCGTAAAATGTCGTTCTAAATGTTGCATTTTGAATTTGTGAATTTATGCCCTTGTAGACTCGTAAAATATGTATGCTTTGATAATGTCTGTAATTTTAAGGCGTCAATGATAAACGGTGAGGAAAACACTGGGTTTCAAATATTGAAATCTCTCCTGCCTTTAACATATGATCTATGCACAAACGCTATTTCTAAAAAACAGATTCGAGTTTAGGCATACCCTGATACGTCGTTTTTTTTCTGCTTTCAAACTTAATTTTTTTTATATATAGTTTCATGAGTAGTCTCTTTATTTCTGATCTGAAATTATCTAAGTTCCAAAAGAAGAGTACTCTAATAAGTAATTTTTCTTCGCCCAATTCCATTCTACAGCAAATTATTGCTTCCGCCTGCCTTTAACAATTACTTTAATAGCCCTGCATTATTTAAACACGTATTTCCATAACAAACTCATAAATTATCTCTAATACATTGTTATCAACTACTAGCGACAAATGATAGTAATGTAAACAAAAATATTGTGTTCCTCACAACTTGCTAGACGCACCGAACTGTTATTGCGCGATCGAGACGTCCTCACGCGACGGAGGTCATAAATAAAATGGTGTTTTTAAATTGAATACCGAGGGGCGTTGAACTTTCTTTGTTTGCGGAAATACGTTTCCTTTTTTTAAATTCTTTAGAATGACGGTAGGTGGGTTTGAAAGATTTAAAGATGGTTTATTTTGGTTTCTTGTGTTGTTGAGGTTTGATTCTCGGGTCGACTGAAAAATTTGGTGCTTTTCTACTATGAAATCTATACTAATATATAAAGCTGAAGAGTTTGTTTGTTTATGTGTTTGTTTTAACGCGCTAATCTCAGGAACTACTTGGTCCAAATTGAAAAAATATTTTTGTGTTGAATAAGTCATTAATCGAGGAAGGCTTTCGGCTATAAACCATTACGCTGCGACTAATAGGAGCGAAGGTACAAAGGAAAATGTGAAAAAAACAGCGCAGGTATAAATCATAACTTATATCTTAAGTCGCGGGCAACAGCTAGTATTTAATACGTGTAGCAATATTTACACCTCCTTGTATCATAAACTATGACAACTCTTTGCTACCGTAATCGTAAATTAATCATTGATAGTTGTCAAGTTATTACGGTACCGACATAAACTTTCATATCAGTTATATATAAATACTAGCTGTTGCTCGTGGCTACGCTCGCCGGGACGTCAGTTATACCTGCAAAAACATTACTCTCCTTTTACTAAGTCGGATAAAAGTTGTCTTTGTGTTATTCCATGGTCGGCTTCCTTACTAACATATTTTATCGAAATCGCTACAACTAACTTCTACAAATACACGCATATTTTTTCGCATTTACAATATGACTGTGATACATACATGCATACATACATAAACATGTTTACACGCGATTTCTCCATCAGACGAGAGAGAGATTCTTCAGTGAAGCAGTAAGTTATAAAAACCATTTAGGCGAATCTTGGTACACAGATAGTTTATAACCAGGATTAAGACCCTGTTTACAACCTATGTTTTATCATATTTTATCTTCCCGTGGGATCATTTCATTCGATTTGTGGCTTGCGGAAAGCATCAGAGAGAACTTGAGATTTATGATTTCGCAGTCCTGCGGTCTAACTTATTTAAGAGAAAAAACAGTCTTCATCTATATCTTTACTAATATATAAAGCTGAAGAGTTTGTTTGTTTGAACGCGCTAATCTCAGGAACTACTGGTTCGATTTGAAAAAATATTTGTGTTGAATAGACCTTTTATCAAAGAAGGCTATAGGCTATATAACATCACGCTGCGACTAATAGGAGCAAAGATACAATGGAAAATGTGGAAAAAACAGGGCAGGTATAAATCATAACACATCTTCTAACCACGCGGACGAAGTCGCAGGCAAAAGCTTGTATGTTAATAAAATTAATAGGCTTAAAAAAAACCCACGCTTTTAAATGGCACTCTATTAAAATTTATCAACCACGGTCCATCCGTTTTTATATAAATGTATAAATGGCACCGTCATCGGGTATGAAGCTACCCTGAAAAATTCAGCCTGCTAGCTTATAGGGAAGTGCCTCAATATTGAGTTGCAAAAATCCAACCGTAACGACAAACAAACAAGAAAAGTGAGTGTATAAAAACGTGGTATTTTGAATAACCCCGCGTATATTTAAAAATGTTTCATTCGAACACCATTTTGTATTCACAGAAACCTCTGTACATTCATCCCGAATTTATGTATAGACTAGCTTTTCGCCCGCGTCGAGGTCGGTTATATCGCGTTTCCAAGAGAACTCTACAAAAGTCCGGGATAAAAACTATCCTATGTTCTTTCTCAAGGTCAACTCTATCTCTGTACCAAATTTCATTAAAATCAGTTCAGTGGTTTAGACGTCAAAGCGTAATAGGCAGACAGACAGAGTTACTTTCGCATTTATAATATTAGTAGGGATAAGATGTACGAATTTGAACATCAAAGTGAAACACAGAATCTTCATACATCAATTAACGATCCCTGCATTAAGCATTCAATACATTAAACATATGTTCATACACTCAACTGTTTGCTAAGGAATTTCAAGGTTGAATAATAACCAATATAACTTGACCCCTTCGGACTACGGTATACAGTTCAAAACATCTGTGCTCGCGGCTCTATGTGTGCGTGCGATTGACGGCGACTGTTTGTGATGGAAGCTTTAATTTGTGTGACAGTGACACACAAATGACAGCTGTGTTAGTATACAACGTCACTGTGTATTTACAAGGTCTCCCCACACATGACGTTGCGAGAAATAGAGTTAAATTGGCAACAATACCCAAGGGATTCAAATAAGTAAACGATTAAAAAATTAAGGGGTATATTCTAAATAAAACTTTTATAGCACAGCCACTAAGCGTGATGTGTCGCGGATTCGATCTCCGCGTAGGAGAAACTTCTGTGTGATCCACGAATTTTTGTCCTGAGTCTGGGTATCTTTTGCATGTGATTAGCATTTTATTCAAACCCCCGTGACTTAAATACTTAGTGCGAAGCTGTTAAAAAAATCTCTTTATAATTGAAAGTAGTATTTTTTTTATCTAGCTCACTGTGTCCCACAGCCGGACAAAAGCCTCCCCCAAATCCATCCATGATTCTCTGTTCTGGGCCGCATGAAACCAGCCCACGCCCTAAGCATTAAGATCGCCATCGCATAATATATAAATCCCCATCATTAATAATAATACACTGTTATTTTTGAGAATAGTTTGGACTTTTAAAGGAAATCATCGTAGGAAGTCGCTTTCCCACACACAAAAGCGACATTTTAAACCTTCCTACCTTTCCTTTCGTCAACACAATATTATCTAATAGATGACTGCAGAGGGGTCAAGGTATTCTGGTCTAGTAAAACACTGGCCTTTTGATGGTTTTCGTCATTTGTTCAAGTACTTAAAATGGCAATGTGGATACAATCAGAAAAATGGTGTTTGCATGTCGTATCCATTGATCTTGTTCTTCAGAAATTGTTGATTTAGCAAGTGGTTTGTAGTAAAATTAAAATACATCTGTACTAATATATAAAGCTGAAGAGTTTGTTTGTTTGAACGCGCTTATCTCAGGAAATACTGGTTCAAATTGAAAAAATATTTTTGTGTTGAATAGACCATTCATCGAGGAAGGTTTTAGGCTATATACCATCACGCTGCGACTAATAGGATCGAAGAAAAAAAAATCATAACTTATGTCTTCTAACCACGCGGACGAAGTGCGGGCAACAGCTAGTAAATGATAAGAGTCCTGACTGATTTTCGGCCATGGACTGCTGCCAACCAGGTGTAATGTTTGTGTGATGAGGACGATCCTTTGTTCCATGTCTGGTTGTAATTTATCTAAAGGTATAATAGGGATGATGACTGGGTATAAAAAGAAAAAATCTCATTAGTCCCTCAGTTAGATAATTGAAAAGTATGAGTACACGTATTTTTTCCTTTTTCAGAAAAACTAGAATTGACAAAGATTAACTGCTTTAAAGTTTAGGAGAGGGGGCTTGTGACGTAACGATATGGTAAAATTTATACTCAATCGTGACGTCACGCGTAAGTTTCATTCACTGTAATTTAGTCAATTTATGTTTGCGGGACAAATTAAAAAATACGTATCAAGACGGACACTGCAAAAAAATTGTCATCATCCCTATTGCTTTGCTCAGTTCGATACTAGATGGCGTTGTGTGAAAGATGTAGAATATTGTATTATTATTATGAACTGTTTACAAATATAAGAGCATGTATTGTTTGTAAATCGTGACTTTCGTAATGTATAAACACTGTTTACTATTGTCCAAGCTATTGCGTGTTATCGTATTATATTTATGTGACAATTGGTACTTTGGTTCAAGTCGAACGTTAATTTTCTGCGGAGCATGGCTGGCAAAAGTTGTGTGTGAGCAGCCGAGGATAGATTAGATTAGAATATTCTTTATTGTACACCATGGAATTACAGCAGTGATTTTTGTGATAGATCTCGATGGCGTGCAGTTATCCCGAGGCTGCCGATGATGATGATGATGTGGACATATATGATAGGGGGCAGGGTGGGTAGATTTGAAAAGGAGTTAAGCTATAGAGAGGGTATGACTATTGAGTTTGTTTCGGCGTTTCTACTCAGGATAGGCAGATAGGACATGTCATTTTATTTATTTATTTATTTTTATTTGTTAAATATACAATTATAATATGTAGTGCTCCACAAAACCGACTCCAGCTAGCTTAGAAAATGGGCTATGCAATAAGCAATTTCCTTTTATTTAATTTCTGTGAAAGATGTAGTGTAACGAACTTTTCGTGTGTGTATTTATGGTTGAGTAGTTTTTCCAAAGTAAAATAGTAATAATGATCTTTAATTTTTAGAGGTTTCTACGTCTAATGGTTTCCTCGTTCCTTATAGTCGTTCCCAAACGGGGATGCATTTGAAGACTGCCGCGAAAGACATGTCATCTTATAGAAACCCTATGATCTATCCGGACTTAAGCCTAGCTTCTAAATTCTGTACAAGAGCATTCATTCAACTTGTTCATATTAATTTATATCTGTGTAGTTTAGATAGTTGTTTAACAAAATTTTACTTATTCGTATGTATCAGTTCTCCAGACTAGTTTCGGACCCAACCGTAGTCCTTAATCATGAGCTGACGAGGCAGCGCACAAGCGAGTTGATTAGACCTATTTTTTTATAAATTACCTGATCGGCGCTTAACTAAACTACAGCAATTGATTGTTCATAATATCATCTACATATACTACGACCTTGCTTCGTTAAGTTACACAAAACAGGTCAGAGTGTCACTCCTTTGTATACAATAGTTTTAAATCATTCGATTTATCAATTAAAATTGGTATGGATGTCAAGAGCAGTTGAAATGACACGGTTAATTGGGATTGGCAAATATGCTTGTAGAGCATGTTGTGGATGCCTTTCGGTTCTATGAATGGATTTGTTTGCATGGGATGCAGGGTTCGGTGCCAATGTCAGGTGTTTTACAAGGAGCGATTGCCTATCTGACTTCCTCAACCCACTTACCTGGGCGACACGATACCCCTTGGTTAGACTGATTGTCAGACTTTTCAAGCTTCTGACTACCTGTAACGACTGTCAAAGATGTAGGAATAACAGCCGGGACCCACAATTTAACGTGCCTTCCTAAACACGGAGGACCTCGTTATGACAAAAATGGTCACCCACACAGGCAGTGTCAAGCGTGTTGTTGATCAACTTGTGCAGTTGTACCTTACGACCTTTAAAACTAGAGACGGCTTGTTGTGGATTTTGTTGCTCCGTTTCTTCTTCACATCTGGAGCAATTAGGAAGCGATGATGAGTAGACCTCGGTCGTCAGATTATAGGACCCACGGCAGCTGGTCACATTCGGTGCTATGGATGTGGTCCCAATATGAGGCGAGCAGGCCGACGCTCTATACACGTCAGCCTCCACACAACACGAGAAAATGACCCGCCGGCCCACACTACTGGCCGGTACAAGGATTGCAACGCATTGCCATACACCGACACAAAAACGTGGATGAACTAGCACGGCGGTTCCGGTTAAGTCAGTAAGAGTCTGACACTACACATTACCTCCCCCGCGGGAGTGGGTGTACATGAGGATTCCCCCGCCTTAACAAAATTATACTGTCTTTACGATTGCCCATAGCAACGTTATCGCGTGTATATCCCATTAGCGTGGCTGTTTCACTCGACTGATAACATACTGATAAAGCCGCCATTTATTTGTATCGACTATTGATTTTCGACCATTGGTAAGAAGGGCCAGGATTGATAACAGATCCTTTTTTAAACGACTCCCGCACTAAGGAATATTTTTTTTATGCCGCGGGGAGTTCACAAATATTTAAGTCATATACATAAGACACCCAGACTCACCCACCCCATTACCTGCCCTTAAAATCAAATTACCCAAGAATCGCTGTTAATATATTTCATTATTATCAATAAACAATATTAAGCCAAATTTCAAAGCAGTATTTCATCCGTTGGAAAAAGAAGGTCAACCCTATTTTCCATTTAAAAAGTATCCCGTTTCCTTTCTCAGACTCCAGACTATCTTTGTACCAAATGTCATTGCAATCGGTTCAGTAGTTTTGACGTGAAAGCGAGACAAACAGACAGAGATTGTATACTTTCGCATTAATAATATTCATATGGATATTTTTAACATTTAACATGCTTAAGTAATCAATACTACAATATAACATCGCAATATCCATTACACTTCCGCGTGCACTAAGAAGGATTGTATCAGACAGACAGACGGACAAAAAATACCTGCCATGCCTCAGCGATTAAATAGGTCAACGAGGTGAATGTTGGTTTTTGTTTTTATCTCGTTCTATTTTACTTTAAATGAGGTGTTACAATGTTTAATTATTGCTGAGGTTCTGCTGTCAGTACGTCTGTACTTCACCATGCAGGCACTCGTGAACCGTGATAGTTAGACAGTTACAAATACTGAAAATAAAGATGGGGTTATTTAACTAGTTCAAGTTTATGTACTAACTATCAAAAAATTAACCGCGAATACTAAGGGTCAGAACCTATTCGCGGTTTATTTTTAGTATACTGGTTACTGGTGGTGGGCTCCTTTTTCCGCACGTAGGCTCCAAGTCGGCCCATTGTGCGTCAGGTGGCTTTGGGAGGCTGTCAGTCCAGCCATCCCAACTCCCTCCAGAAGCGCAGAAGTCTCCTGGGACGTTCGCAGGCTTCTGTGACGGAGCTCGGTGAACCGAGGATCCCTGCCCGGCATTCCGCGACCCCCGTGCACTCCAGGAGCACGTGTGCCGCTGATTCTTCATGTTGAAGACAGCCTCTACATAGTGGACTATCTGTAACATTGATGGTGAAAAGGTGTTTATTTAGTGGAATGTGCCCGGTCAGCGAGCCCACCACTATTCGTAAGTCGACTCGCTTTAGCCCAATCAAGCTGCGAGACAGTCTTGGTGAGCGGATAGGGACCGCTTCCCTTGACTGTCTGCAGCCGTTTACCGTGGCCCAGCGGTCGTTGTGGTTGTTAGTAGTCTGTCGCCTTAACCATGACCTGCACTGGCCAAAGGGGACAGATATGGCCGGGGGCCAAAAATCCGCGTGTCCGATCCCCTCCTCGCCAGCTGATCAGCAGCGTCGTTTCCTAGAGATCCGCTGTGGCCTTTTATCCATTGCAGGGTCACCGTGTTGCCCACAGCAATGCGCTCGAGAGCTTGGTTATTTTTAGTATACAAATAGGCTAAAGAAAAACCCTCAAATTTATTGGTCAGGCAACAAATTGTTGACCCTAAAAACCGTTACTTAACGTCGATATTTATATTTATTATTAGTTTGTATAGCGGCAACAGAAATATAATTATTATAATTATCTGTACAAATGACAACAGACGAACAAACAGGTCGCGGTGGCGGTTCTCAATCGACTTAAAAAAAGAGCAGATTCTCAATTTTTTTATGTTTTTTTTTACCCAGGTCTTCGGCCTGGATGAAACGATTTTGTCGATTCTTTATTCATTTAACGTGAAATAGCAATCGTTTTATTTAACCCATAAAAAATCATCAGGTTTAACTCAGTAGTTTTCTATTTTAAGTCACTTGTATGTTTCTGTTTCTAAAAAAAACTCGTTTTACTATCGTTTACAATTATTCACGTTACCCACTCGCTCCTTCACACAGCACAAGTGACTCACGTTGACTCGTAAACAGAAAACCAGTTCTCGACCTTGAGTCTTATTGTCATTCCAGACCTGTATTTTTTATCACTCACACGAGAATGTCGGTGGGATGGGTTGACTGTTTTATAACTCGACCTTACTTGCTTTAAGTATTCGCAGAAAACTTGGATATAGAATGCTGTCTAACGTTTGCTACTGCGGCCTCGTGGCTAAGCTATAACTGCATAACTGAATCGATCACAGGTTAAGTTGTCATAACGAGTTCCTCCGTGTTTCGGAAGGCACGTTAAATTGTGGGTCCCGGATGTTATTCCTACATCTTTGACAGTCGTTACAGGTAGTCAGAAACTAAAAAGTCTGACAACCAGTCGAACTAAGATGTATCGTGTTGCCCAGATAACTGTGTTGAGGAGGTCAGATAGGCAGTCGCTCCTTGTAAAACATTGGTACTTAGCTGCAACCGGTTAGACTGGAAGCCGACCCCAATATAGTTGGGAAGTGGCTGTACCGATGTTTGCTACTGTAGACTAGAGACTGATCTTGCCAGAGCAGCGGGTATGTCCGAAAGTGTTACCGTGGCTCCGGTACACGAAGGGCAAAGGAATAGGCGAGGGTTTTAGTCAGTAGGTGTCTGACACTCCCTTACCCCACTGATCATAACTCATCACGACATTTTTAACTTGTAAAACTTCTACGTAGATGATGCAAAACGAAAGAATCGTGTATACTCACTTCGAATGCACTTGCGCATCTAAATATATCTCCACGAATGTTGACGTCAGTAGCGAAAGTGATGCGCGCACCACACGTGTATGTGACTTTGTCTGTCATACAATCAGACAAAAGTTTTCTTCGAAGGAGGTTTACAATTCATTTGTTTTTTTTTTGTTTTGTGTCTGTATCCTTAGAACTTGGGTTTGGATGAGGAAATCCTGTTGTTTTCTTTTTAACGGCTCCTGCAATAACATTTTAATCCACACTTGAAACATTCTCAGGTGGAACGGTTTTCTCATGATGCTTTCCTTCATCGTTTTTAGCAAGCGATAAGACGTAATGGAGGAAAATAATGGTTACTGGCAGATAGACAGTGGATCCTCAAATTACCTATTATTGTTTGGGTATAAAATGTTAATAGAAAAAGAACACTGCAAATTTCTTTAGAAGGTAGTTCTTAGTTCTCAAAACCCGATAATTTACCCAAAATTATGTCCGTAACGATTCTTCCCGCGTTAAGAAATTTAATTTTTGTTTCTCGGGGGTTTTTCACTAACATCTGAATCATTGCACAAGGAAATCCAGACTCAGTACAACAATTAATGGATGCTTCTACATTGGGATTGAACCTGGAGCACGCGGCGCTCAGAGGGTTTGGCGTTGTGACCTCAACCACTCAGCTATCCGTGCAGTCAAAGTGGAGTAGAAGCATATAGATACTATAGCAAGGATAAGTACATCAATGTAGGTCGATCAAATTGTTATGTTTGTACAACGATTAACTGCTAAAGCCGACGATACGCGCGTAGTCACGTACAAGAGAGTACACAGTAAGGAGAACCTCTCGTAGCTTCCTGACTTAACAGATTCCTTGTTTGGTAACTCTAAATAACTGAACCTGGTTGACTCTGAATAACTCTTATTTTGTGTATCGTTTATTAGTATTAAGTAATAATAATGTAACTACACCATTGCATTAGCTATTGTCCTGTTATAATAGTTGTAAGTGGTTTAAATAAATAAAAAAAAAAAATATAGTCACTATATGTGATCTTGATAGCTTTAATTTTTGTCAGAGTGATTGTTTTTGACCACAGATGTAACAGGAGGGGAAGTGTTAAGTTGATGTGACTGTCTATCTGTCTGTTTGTCTGGTACATCATGACTGAACGGATTGAACGATTTTAATCTTTGTAGTTTGTTTTGTGTTAAGGTGAACTGTGAAAAGTGAGTGGTTTTAGACATGTTTGGTTAAAGTCGGTCGAGCCATATAAAAGTTGTTGGGGTGTTAAAGTTTACAATCGGGGATTTTTATTTACATACTAGCTGACCCAGCACACGTTGTTTTGCCTAGTAAATTGTTTCAAGTTGTATGTATTTTTACTGCCACATTATAAAAAAATAAAAACAAAAATTTTTTATTAGTGTGAGCAACCCTTAACACTTAGGAGTATGAAAAATAGATGTTGTTCTATTCTCAGTCCTACCCAATATGTATACAAAATTTCATAAAAATCGGTCGAACGGTTTCGGAGGAGTACGGTAACTAACATCGTGACACGGGAATTTTATATATTAGATTATTTATCTTGTTTAAAAGACTCTCATAGTAAACAGTTTAATCCTTATGTCGCGATAGTTTTACAAACATTCTTACCCTCCCAACTTAAAGATTGTCTTATTTTGCAGTGTTGTGTTTATATTCAATTCATATAATAAAACATAATACTGGGTGATTCTTTGACGTTCAAAACGTGCTACTTTTTAGCCTAACTTGAATAAATGGATTTCGAATGGTTGCTTGATTCAAGTCACATGCACAAGACAGACAGACATCAGACGACACTTTACGCTGATCGGGTTTTGCGTGGGTCTGCCGATGAAGTATGAAGATTTATGACAGAGTAGGGTTGAACATTGAACACCACGCTAGCTCACTGCGGGCGATTTGATTTCCAGTATTTGGAATCCAGTTTTTCCCACGATGTTTTCCTTTACTGTCCATCGAAGTCTACAGCTATCAACTAGAAACAAGCCTAATAATCTTCTTCTTAATTGTATATGACTTTTAATGATTTAAACCTGATGGTAACACTTGAAGAGTTTTAGGAAAGTACACTATATTTCTCGCCTCATCTAATGCCCCTAATGAATACTCATTCCAGTGTTCTCAATAGTTTAAATGGCCACCGCTTGCTCGTATTATTATATCATATCAATTTACACGTCTCAATCACGCCGTGCACAGATTAAATCCTCAATACGTGATGTCCGTCTTGTTCGTTCCGTACGTGAAGCTGTACACGTAACGTATACGAACGAGATTTATCTCACGTATGCTTTGGGGATCGGTCATTAAGTTCTTAGCTTGTCTGGTCTATTGTCTATCTCTTGTACGGAAAACGAGGTTTGATGACTACGCTTGTGGGCGGCCCCACGGTGGGGCACCATTACCGAAGGTGTTAATAACACCAGCCTGTAACTGTCCCACTGCAGGCCTCTCATACAGAGAACGAGCATTGATCACCGCGCTTGTGAGCTGCCCCACAGTGAGGCGCCATTACCGAAGGTGTTAATAACACCAGCCTGTAACTGTCCCACTGCAGGCCTCTCATACAGAGAACAAGCATGGCTACCGCTCTGCCTATCCCACGTGTTTTAATATCTGGTTATACAGAACATTGCTACTAACCACTACTTATCATCAAAACAATTGCCCACGTCATCCGTATCGCAGGAACTCGCAGAAGGTTTGCAAACAAAACTTTCCTGGAAATTTAATTTGTACCTCTTGCCTATGTAAACAAGGTCTAAAGTTAAGTATAAATGTGTTAAAGTAAAGGAAACGTAAAAAAAAGTTTTTGGTTTTTTGAGGATAACTTGAGATTCGTCATCCCGAAAAGATTAAAAAAATCTGAAGATAAGCGGTGAAGACTGAGTCGGATTCACGATACTCAGGGTTTCGTGCAAATCTCTCTCCCGGCCGACAGGTTCCATAATGAACTTCCTTAATAAATGACCACCTTTGAAAGACTATGCAAAAAAGAATTGAATTCGAAAAAGAAAAGCAGTTGGGTGGTAAATCAATTTTTAGGTACTTTTTCAGATAGACAGATAATGGCTGATTAAAATACCATATCCTTTTTAGCATGAAAAGCATCCTTTGTGATATAATTTCGTTTTATTCAGTACTAAGAACTGTGTAAAGCGCATTTCACGGGATAGAGTGGCATCACTTCCAAATCTTATTAATACACTAGCTGTTGCCCGCGACTTCGTCCCCATGGGTAGAAGATATAAGTTATGATTTAGGTATACCTGCCTGGTTTTTTTTCACATTTTCCATTATATCTTAGCTCCTATTAGTCGCAGCGTGATGGTTCATAGCCTAAAGCCTTCCTCGATGAATGGTCTGTTCAACACAAAAAGAATTTTTCAATGTGGACCAGTAGTTCCTGAGATTAGCGCGTTCAAACAAACAAACAAACTCTTCAGCTTTATATATTAGTATAGATGAGGTTACTATATAAAACCTTATATTCATATCATTATCATCATCAGCCCATATTCGTCCATAGGCCTCCCCAATCACACGCCATCGAGATCTATCTTTCGTTGGTCGCATCCAGCTCCTGCCAGCCATCTTCATATCATAATCACAAAAGCAATACCGTTACAATTGAAACAACAATTCCATCGAACGATAAGCAAACGACCAGAGTCATTGTCATCGTTGATCTTCTGTCTCAACTTTATCGGAAACGTACGTGCGCCGGCGCACCGACGCGGCATCGCTTTGTTTACTCGCCAGTCCATGCGTTCTAAATTTGAAAACGTACATGAGTAACTCAGTACCACGTCGACCGCGGGAGCTAGCGGTCGCCTCGTCGTCCGAATTGAATTACGCAGTTGTGTTGTGTTGTCTTTAACCGACTTTGAAAGACGCTTGATATTGTTTTTGTTCTAGTGTTGTGCTTGTGACAAAATGTTGGAACCTTTAAGTGCCGTTTCCGTGGATGAACTCGGTACATATTATATTTTATACTTATTTTTTTTTTATATCAGATGTTGTTGACTTGTGAAATTGAAAGTGATGCGTAATTTTATTTTGTCTTATCGTTGTTGTTGGTTTGTTTACTACGTTTAAACAATAGATTGTTTGATGATTGATGTTCTTGTTTTTTTCTCGGTCTAGTATTTATGAAGGGTTTTCTAGTGTCTAGTGCTCGGAGAATTTCTTTGTTTTGATTCCCTTTGGGATCTTCTAATGTCTATCCGGTGTTGTGGTATCTAAGTTAGCTGTCATGTGGTATTTTTCATTGTTCAAGTGGAATTTGTACTAATATTATAAAACTTAAAGGTTTGTTTGTTTAAAAGTTAAGAATTACTGGATCTACTGGTCCGTATACCATTTTTTGATTAAGGCTAAAGGTTGAATATCATATTAGCTATATTATTTTAGAAGACAAGCAGTAATGAATTTACAAAAATTGGTGAATTTGCGTGCATTATAAAACTATTAATCCGACTTTAAAAAAACCTAACATCTTTATTACCACGCGGACGAAGTCGCGCGCCACAGCTAGTGTAAAGATAAATAAACGTAGATAGCTAAGTATTATGATTTCGTCTGGTTGTCCATCCTTATTTTAATAAGGGTTAAATTAATATAACTACTACTTAGTCAGACTTGTTCCCGTGGGAATAATGTAGCTTAATAACACAGTTATCGATTCGATAAAGAATTTTCAAAACAAGTTTAACAATTTAAGCGTAAAAGCTTTCCATACTTACAAACTCTTTTATGAGAAACGTTTTTTGAATATTTCTCTCCTAGAATAATGTTATTTTTTCCATTTGTGTTCAGACTAGCTATATCCGCTTTTAATAATGATTCAATATCAGTTATTTGTATATCTCTCCTCATCGTTAAAATATAATTAACGAACAAAGTGTTTTTTTTTATAATAACAAGACAAAAGAATCTTTTGATGTATCTTTTGTTATATTTTCTTTGTTTATTCCTAGAGGTTATTCTTTCATAAATAGTGTTGTATCTACAAGAATTTAAATACCACGTTTCGGTAATGTCACAATAGAATAGTGCTTCGTGATACTTGTATTGACTTTGAAAGTTTGCATATAGTAGATGCATTACTAACACAAGTTTTAATTTTAGTACATTTGAAGAAAACTTTGCTTTTCCTAGTCTGTTCCATAATCGTGCTATGCTGTGCCCGAAAGGATCCAAAATTGTTGTTATCCATATTACAACCCACCACCCATAGTATACTTATTAAAAAAATAACTATAAAATAGTGCAACAAACATTCAACGAAAATGATCCCCCGCGATCATTTTCTATTTATATAATAAAATAATAATAAATGCGGACAACATCACATACATTGTTCTGAACCCAAAGTAAGTTGCTTAAGCACTTGTGTTAGGGTATTCAGATACAACGAAGGTACCACAAACACCCAGACCCGAGACAATATAGAAATGTGAATTTTTACATTGACCCGACCGGGGATCGAACCTGAGACCTCAGAACTAGCGACACCTTGAAACCGGTGTGTACGCCACTCGACCACGGAGGTCGTCAGATTTATATGTGCAAGCCTGCGAGAAACAGCTAGAACTTCATATAATAGCTATACTGTCAATTTACTTCACAAAAAGCACGGCCAACCTAATTTCGTTACACTATAAAGACACAGCTAGACCTGTTCCCCCTTTCAGTAATACAAATGACCTATTTTTCACAATATTTGGCTCTACTCCAAAACATCTCGATTCATTAGTGATCTATTAATTAATGAGAACGCATTTTATTACTTAGTTTACACGTGGAAGTTCTAACAATACTTTTTAAAATAAAGCTGATCTAATAGCCGAGTGGGTAGGTCACCACGCCAAACCCACCGAGCGTGTCGTGTTCGTTCCCCGCTAAGGAAAAACGTTTGTGTGATCCACGAATGCTTGTCCCGAGTCTAGGTGTCTTGGTGCATGTGACTTGAATATTTGTGAAATCGAATGCAAAAGGATTAAATTGCTTAATTCCAGAGTCGTTTTAAAAAAAAGAATTGAAAAATAGCCGGTCGAAAGGATTGGGGCTCGGGAAATCGGCAAAAAATGGAGCTTGGAATGTCCCTCGGCTGGGCAAAGTAAAACAGCAATCTGTAAAACTAACATTATGGAATGCAAATAAAAAATGAATAATCCTTGTGTCGCGTGGGGGTTTCATAAACATACAAATCACATGCACAAACACACCCAGACTCAGAACAAGCATTCATGGATCACTCAAATGCAAGTCCTACGCGGGGATCGGCTCGGCTATCCGTGCAGTCATCCAATCGCTTTGAATGGTTATTTTTCTATTAAATTCTTTGTTTAACAGGTAAAACTGGAACCAACTAATTTGTTAACTAATTAACTAACAAATCACTTATCAACAGTTATCGTTAAGTAATAACTATTAATGATGTTACGTCTAATTAGAACAAACGTGAGTTGTCACCGTGTTAGTAACATGTCGTGAAGCGATGATGTAAGAAAGATAAATCTTGATTATTATTATACTGTTAAGTAGTAAAAACTAACTAGGTTTAACTTCATCATCGTCCTAGCCTTTACCCAACTATGTTGGCGTCGGCTTCCAGTCTAACCGGATGCAGCTAAGTACCAGTGTTTCACAAGGAGCGACTGCCTATCTGACCTCCTCAACCCAGTTACCTGGGCAACACGATACCCATAGACTGGTTGTCAGATTTTCTAGCTTCTGTCTACGTGTAACCCGTTGTTTAAAATGCTGATATAAATTTGAAAGCTAAACAGTGACTTTTAATTCATCTACGATAAAAAATAATTAAACCGGCACATTATTAATTGAGGACAAAATTAATTATGCGTTTATATCACTTGAAAGTATTAAAATATTAAAAATAATCTCTTTAAATTAACAATAGCAATTGTGTGTAAAGATAAATGCTATTAAGTTCGTTGACATTATGATAAATTTATTTATAATTAATGTGACTGTTTGGTAGGTTTTTATGTGAGATTTTTTAAGTATTTATTTTGTAATCGGTATTGCCCGAAATCAGAAATGGTCCCTTGGCAACATAAAATCGGATTAAAAACTATTCTATGTGTGAAAAAAACACTTCTCGTGACCCAAAGGCTGGCTTTCACCTCGCTCAGAGGATTTGCATTGCCATTCAACGTGGCAATGCTGCCAGCCTTTTGGGCACACTCCCATCCGGCAGCGATGCCGATGAATTTTTTGATGCTTTGATTTAATTATTTTTTGTTTTTTTAACTTGTAAATATTTAACTCTATAAAATTGTAAATAATCTAAGTAAATATACTTTATAATATTCTATGTGTTAATTTTTACAAGTTTTATCGAAATCCGTTCGGTGGTTTTTGCGTGAAAGGGGATTAAATATCCAAACATACAAACTATGCGTTTATGATATTAGGATATATCTGTACCTCAGGGGTAAACAACGGTAACTAAAAAATATGATTTTTGCAAATTACACTCGCAAGAACCAGTTCTATACACTGGTATACGACATTAAGTCTCATGACATCTGGAACAAGATATATTCAGTTGTATACGACATTAAATCCAAGCACTTGTAACGGGTATAGGATCTCAAATGATGATACGATTGTTTACCTTTAACGTCACATAATGTTGTATGCCTCTGAGGTACAGATATGCATTTATTATTTTGTCTCGTACTTATAATACAAGTTTCTGCTTAGTTTGAGACTAGATGGTGTTATGTGACAGTTACAGTTATAATAAAAAACAATAATAAGAAACATAGACATTTATCCACCAAAGTATTTAACAAGGTTGGCTGGCGCGTCAAACACTTTTTTGCACAGTGAACAATGTTGTAACCGGCCACATGCAATCCGTCCATTTCCGCCGATTGATTAAATACTCGTTTTGAATAATAAACAGTTTGTATTAGAGATGCGACGAGTAACGAGTATCGATTTTTACTCGGTTAAAATGGTTTTTTAATCGATTACTCGGCCGAATAACTCGGTTCGATAAAATTCTCATTTCGCATGCGTAATTATGAACACACGACGAACGACTTTACGTTAGCGTAAACGTCTCATTATTTCTCGTTCATTATAATAATTAACATTTCATTAATTGCTATTTTCTTAGATTTTCTAAATAGGCGTAGGGCAATCATTGTTGACGGATGGTCAACGAATGCTTGTTCAGAGTCTGGGTGTTTGGCACGAGATTTGTACTAAAAAAATTGTAATTAATATTTTTTGAGGAACACTTATTTTAATGACATACGAATACTTATATGTAAACATATAACTTTTCTTAAACAAAGTATACTCGCCATTCAATCCGAGTTATTCGGCCGAGTAAAATACCTGCTGAGTACGCCGAGTACGAGTATGAACCGAGTACTAGGCCCATCTCTAGTCAGGTATCCTTCACATGACTGTATCTATGTATGGTTCGCCCAAGAGGGTGAATTGTGTGTGTTTATGTACGTTTGTAAAGATACAGGAAACTAGCCGGATAGCCTTTTTTTTTGTTAAGGCTGGGGAATCGTCATGGACACCCGCTACCTCGGGGGAGGAAATGGGTAGTGTTAGACTCTTACTGACTAAACCTGAACCGCCGTGCTACGTCATCCGCGTTTCTGTGTCGGTGTATGGCAATGCGTTACAGTCCTTCATCACACCTAGTCGGGTAGCCTAGTTAATTTTGTGACCCGACTGTATACAGGAAGAGGTTCTGTGAGGACTATACTTTTTTTGTGTTTAATACCTCAAAACCTTTTGACTGGGACTTGATGAACAGATTTTTTTGATTCTTTTTTCATTTGACGTCAATAGGTAGCTGTCTTTTGATCTTGGAAAATATATAACATATTTGGCTCATTTTTGTTCTGTTTCCGCCAGTAATGAGATACTAACAAAAAAAAATTTAACTTGTGTCAAAAATTCAACTACGTTTTAGTAAATTCATTTAGCAGCTATATCCTTATATTGGGAAATAAATGACACCATTTCGAAAAATACTACGCAGAAAATTCTAGAATTTTAACTATTATTTGCAACGAACTCTTAAAATACCTCTTGTTTTTATCAAAATTACATAATATGCAAATTAGATTAACAAGGGAACACGTGATTCATAATTATGCAAATAACGTTCACAAACCTGTATTCATACGAACCCAAATGTAATGAACTCGGTGATAATTAATAAGACAGCGTGTTTGCCGGCGTTGACACGTGTAACTGTCCCACTGCAGGCCTCTCATACAGAGAACGAGCATTGATCACCACGCTTGTGAGCTGTCCCACGGTGGGGCGCCATTACCGAAGCTGTTAATAACACCAGCCTGTAACTGTCCCACTGCAGGCCTCTCATACAGAGAACGAGCATTGATCACCACGCTTGTGAGCTGCCCCACGGTGGGGCGCCATTACCAAAATGGCTTAAAGTAGCTTGAATTCCGGATTTTACTGCTTTTAATCTAAGATATAAACACAAAAGAAAATTGAATTATTCCCTTTGTTTACATAGATAATGTTATGACTTTAACTTAATCGAGAATGTTCCTTATCTTCACATTGAAACACAAATGTGGAGACGTATGATAAAGTGTCTTTGAACTCTCAAAGTCAGGGTTAAATTCATCTGTATGAACGGTTGCAAGGCATTGCCATACACCGACACAGAAACGCGGATGACGTAGCACGCCGGTTCGGGTTTAGTCAGTAAGAGTCGGACACTGCCCATTCATGATACCTGACCAAGTTTTCTCTGAAATTTCTACTGTTTTTTAAGCCTATTTGTTCGAAAACCATGTGTTTATGGAGGTTTTTCTCTATAGGAATGACACTTTGGAACCGTGCAACTAAAGTCATTTCTATAACGTTTTAAAAGTGCCTAATAAAAGGTCTATTTCTTTTTTTTTTTAGACTTCCACAGTAAGGTATTAAGTCTTTATTTCGCGGAGGGTTTTGCACACATACAATTGATACAATTCACATGCACAAATACACCCAGACTCAGAACAAGCATTAGTGGGCAGTGGTGGTAGAAACATTTTGATTTTGAAACCCTCACTGTAACAGATTCGACTTCCACATAACCTCTTTAAACACACATGTCTCAACACCAACCCACGTCTTTCGCACGTCTCTACCATGACGCTGATGAATCAAAGTCCGTCCACAATCTAGGGTCAGACGCAGTCATCTTGAGAGTCATTGTCTCAACGTTGTATATTGATAAAACTGTGACGTATGTCATGTTGCAAGTGTATTTGAGACGTTAAGTAATTATATCAGCTGTATATGTCAAATGCAGCTTTGATTTTTAAAGCCCTATACGCTGAAAGAAGGTTGTTATGAGTTGGACATGTCTGAAACTACTTTTACGGATTTTTGCTACTTGCTACTTTGACGGAAACCTTTGCAGGTATCATGGGCAGACTCTGCCCGGAGTCTGCCCGTGACCATGATTCCTGCAAAGGTTTCGAAACGTCGGGAACTAAAATATAAAATTAAACCGCGATAAAATCCGTAAAAGTAGTTTCATTTCAATGTCTAACATTCGCGTAAACCTAAGAAACCACTATGGACATGTCTGTCTAAGGATTTGTTTAAAGAGTCCTGCATTAAGGAATTTAATTCTTGTATCGCGGGGGTTTCACAAAAATTCAAGTCACATGCACCAAGACTGGTAAACAGTAGTGGATTAAACAAACGCTTGTCTTATGCGGAGATAGAACCAACACGTCGCGCACATTGTTGGTTTGGCGTGGCGACCTCAACCACTCGCTCAAGCATTTTTGCGATTCACGAATGCTTGTCCTGAGTCTGGGTGTCTTTGTGCATGTGCCTTGAATGTTTGTGAAACCCAAGACACAAGGATTCAATTCGTTATTGCGGGAGTCGCTTTTTTCTCAAGAAGATAAAATATAGGCATTACTTCTCGTATGCCAAATATTTCAAAGTGTAGGATAAATTAAAGAGTGAACGACCTATCCGTAAATTCTCATGAGGAAGTGACTTTGTCCCACAAAATATGAGGATACAAATTTCTTGGCAAGACACATACATATACCAGTCAATGTCGTACAAAGGAACGTAATGAAACACTAATATTATAAAGAGGAAAGATTTGTGTGTATGTTTGTAATTAATAAACTCAATAGCACGGATAGCCGAGTGGTTCAGGTCACCACGCCAAACCCACTGTGCGCGTCGTGTCGCGGGTTCGATCACCGCGTAGGACAAGTATTTGTATGATCAACAAATGCTTGTTCTGAGTCTGGGTGTCTTTGTACATGTGAGTTGTATATTTTTAAACCCCCCGCGACACAAGGATTAAATTCCTTACTGCGGGAGTAGTTTAAAACAAAAACGACCGATTCGATCTGTATGAAATCTCAGGAACTACTGGTCGATTTGAAAAATTATGTCTGTGTCAGATAGTATCTTCATTGAGGAAAGCTATAGAATATAATGTATCTATCATCACGCTAGGATTAATAGTAACGGAGCAGTAATGTAATATCTTACAAATACGGTCCGAAATGGAAAAAAAACTA
>NW_020800229.1:0-27609 GCF_003590095.1 Trichoplusia ni
AAGATGCGGAAATGTATAGTTTTCGAGATATTTCAAAATTTTAGTTTTGAGGTTAAGTCCGGATAACATCTCAAGTCCAATGTAAAATAATCACAGATTCTGAATAAAAAACAAATTATAGCTCTATCTTTAGCTTGATGGATAGGTTTGCCCTCATGTCCCCAGGAAATAACACAAAAATAAAACAAAATTTTGATAATTATCTATTTATTCCATAAACATTTTTTACACATTCAATTAATTTTACATAAGGGTCATATTTATTTTTTTCCACCCAGCGCCTCCACATATATTCAACTATTATATCTCCAAAATTGGCTGGGTGGTTAAAGTTGTCTTTTTTAAAAAACCTTTTGACAACTTTCCATTGGGACTCAATTCTTTGTGTATGAGTCCCGTCTGGGGCAACAAATGGGTTTTCAGGGTCTGAATGGTTCACTTTTTTATGAATATAACCATGTTGCCCCAAGCCGTCATATGCCCTCCAATAATCTGTATGAATTGTTGTCCCCTCAATTACATGTTTTTTGATGAGGGGAATTAAAACATCTGAAGATCGCACGTTGTCTGGACAGACTTCTAATCATAAATCTTCGCTTCCGTCTTCAATTAACCCAAGAACCCAGTGCCCCTTAATCGAACGTCCTACAACAAAGATACAATTTATGATTAGACAAAATATAATGCTATAAAAACTATTAGGACCGGGCGTGGTCGACGGAGCCCCGCTTCGCGGGGCTCCTACTTCTGGTTGGTTTAAAAATAAATAACCACGAAGGGAATGGCGGGGTCTATTCGCTCGCTTCGCTCGCTCAATAGACCCCGCCATCCCCTTCTAACCTAACCTGTCCATGTCGGGGTGCTCTAAGTCGGGGTGTTAACTATTTTGTTTAATATACTTTCTTACTTATAATAATTGCTACTATATATGTATACATAAATTGATATATTTCCTAATTTATGATTAGACAAAATATAATGCTTTAGGTAGGTTAGAAGGGAATGGCGGGGTCTATTCGCTCGCTTCGCTCGCTCAATAGACCCCGCCATCCCCTTCTAACCTAACCTGTCCATGTCGGGGTGCTCTAAGTCGGGGTGTTAACTATTTTGTTTAATATACTTTCTTACTTATAATAATTGCTACTATATATGTATACATAAATTGATATATTTCCTAATTTATGATTAGACAAAATATAATGCTTTAAAAATTATTAGGACCGGGCGTGGTCGGCGGAGCCCCGCTTCGCGGGGCTCCTACTTCTGGGTGGTTTAAAAATAAATAACCACGAAGGGAATGGCGGGGTCTATTCGCTCGCTTCGCTCGCTCAATAGACCCCGCCATCCCCTTCTAACCTAACCTGTCCATGTCGGGGTGCTCTAAGTCGGGGTGTTAACTATTTTGTTTAATATATTTTCTTACTTATAATAATTGCTACTACACTCGCGAGCAACCAAATCGACTCAAACCATACGCGCACATAAACGTATGTATTTTTCAAAAAATACATTATTTATTTAAAAAATACATACAGCTTTTGAAAGCTTAAGACCTTAGCTTTAAGTTGGTACCTCATTGTCAACATTTATTCAGTACTTTTAAAACCAATGCTATCTAGATGAAAGTAGAGGGAAAATGGGAACTTAGAAAAACGTGCAATGGTTAGTTATTTTAAAAATAAAACGAAAACTGTTCAATAAACATAAAATAATTTATTGTATCACTACTTGGTATTGCCCCCCCTAGCTCTAATCACAGCTTGCAGTCGATTTTTCATCGATCTGATCAATTTTTTGACGGTGTCTTGAGGAATTCCGTCCCACTCCTCTAATAACGCCGCCTTCATTTCTTCTACGGTCGAAGGGACTGGATTTCTGGCCCGAACCCATCTCTTGAGTTCGTCCCATAAGTGCTCGATAGGATTCATATCTGGACTGAGTGCAGGCCAGTCCATCGTTGGTATATTCACTTCGTCCAGGAACTGTCGAGTGATACGCGATGTGTGACACCGGGCATTGTCATGCATTAAGAGGAAGTTTTCGCCGACAAATCCTGCGTAGAGAACAACGTGGTCCTGAAGAATGTCGGTAATATACCGATCAGCTGTCAGCCCTCCTCCTCGACCTCCCCCGGGCACGAAAACGAGCGCGGTTTTCGTCTAACGAGATACCAGCCCACATCATGCAGGAGCCGCCGACGTATGCAACCGTTTCAGCAAAACAGCACTGTGCAAATCGCTTGCCAGGACGCCTGTAGACCCGGCTTCTCCTGTCACTACCATACAGACACATTCTGCACTCGTCAGTGAATAAAACTGACTGCCATTGCTCGACGCTCCAATTGAGATGCTCACGAGCAAATTGAAGGTGCGCTTGTCGGTGGCTTGCCGTTAATTTCGGGCCCGTGGCAGGCCGTTTTGGAGTTAGATTGGCTTTCTTCAAGCGTCTTCTTACTGTCCACTCGCTGACAGCCACCCCGCGAACACGCCTCAGTTCCTGCGTCACATCAACACCCGTCAGGTGCCGATTCCGCAACGCCTTTGTCACAATGAAACGGTCGTCTCTCTCTGAAGTGCATCGGTGACGACTGGCTCTTGGTCTTCGATTAAAAGCACCAGTCTCTTAAAATCTTCTGTATACTCTTGATACAGCAGATCGGCTCACGTGAAGCTGGGCAGCGACTGTTCGCTGACCGAGTCCTTGTTGCAACAAAGCAACAACTTGAGCAGCTTCTTCAGGCGTAGTGTCCATAGTTTCTTAAAACAATTAGTGCAATTTGCGGAGATGTGTACAGGTCAACTTCTGATAAGCGACTGATAAGGTAAATTGGTAGTGGGGAGTTTTTATAGGGGTGGATCGTAGCACAGTCGTGGGTACCGTAGATAGTGAATTTTCCATTACACCCGTTTAAATTGCGTAAATAAAAAAGTACTGAATATTTTTTTATGATAGTGGTGTCATTGTAAAGCTATAGTCTCAAGCTTTTAATAAACGTATGGTTTTTATAAATAAAATACGTATTTTCCGAAAAATACAGATATGTATGCGTGCTTATGGGTTGAGTCGATTTAGTTGCTCGCGAGTGTATATATGTATACATAAATTGATATATTTACCTTTGTTATATTTCCTTTTTCCAAATTTGCTCTCATCTACTTGTACAATCTTTCCTGGACCGCCAATTCTCCCAATATATTCCTGATGTTGTGTTTGATATATGACTACTGTCTCCCGACAGTAACTGTACCATGCATGCCATGGACAGGCAGCCCTCCTCTGACTTCTCTGGGTCCTCATGTATCACTTCCCTGTATGTTTTGCGATGCGCAAAGCAATACATTAAATAGAAGACACGTGGCAGATGAATTTTTATGTTATCAAACCATGTGCCTTTTCCTCGAGCCACCCTTGACCGAGCTCGGCATGCTCCTTTATTGCACACAAAGGAGCCAACATTTTTGTTATGAGAGTATGAAATTTTCATGGGAATTCTGTGTACCCGGCACATCTTGACACTTTCCACGAGTTCATTTCTGATTGCAAACTCCACACATTGTTCGCGTGTTCCCAGTTCACGCCACAATCTGATGAGGTTCCACATTGAAGCTATTTCCGCAACATTCAAATGTCGGGCTTCATAGTCGCCGTAACAATCGTCAAACAGTCTCGCGTCAGAGGCTACTACGCCTCCCTCGGACGAGGCAACGGACGCCGAACTCGTCGACGGTTGTTGTTCATCAGCCATCTCCAGCACTTCAGTCAAAACAGTGTCCAAAAAACAAGCAGGGGTCAGCAGCAGGCAAATCAAGGGTCCAGTAAAACAAGCAGGGGTCAACAATAGGCAAATCAAGGGTCCAGTAAAACAAGCCGGGTCGTAAAAGAGCACAAGTAAACAACACACGGAGCACATTCCACAATCGCGAACGAAAAGGGAATGAACTTTTGGCAAAATAACACGTTTTTGACAGTTGAATGACACTTAAATACCACAGATAAAATAGAAAAGAGTGAGAAAATACTAGACTTTGCCATACATTTTGAAATTTTCTGTTTCATTCTACCGTAATTTGTATGGATTTTTAAGAACTAACCTCAAAACTTTAATTTAAGATTTCTCGAAAACTAAACATTTCCGCACAAAAACACTTTATATTATAACTCGGGGCATCATTGCCGATCTATTAAAACCAAAAACACCCAGTAATTCGTGCAGCCCGTTTCTAAAGTCAACCCTTGGGTGGATTTGTTTTAAGTGGATATATGTATAAGGCAGTGTGGGATCGATGTAGGGCCGAACAAGTGCATATGTTGGTGACTGTAAATAAAGTAGATATGTCATTAATAAAAAATACTTGTATCAAGATAAATTTCTAATTGTTTGCTTACTTTGTGTTACTGGAAACAAGTGAGCAACAAATGAAATCATTTAATACGAAATATGAAATTGTTTATAATAACACGAATATTAATGATATGTATACAAATGTAATTGAACTTCCAGAACTTCTAAAATGTCAGACAACAACATTAATAAATATTGTCCGTTGAGAGGAGGGATATATTAAGAACTAGCTGTTGCCCGCGACTTTGTCTGCGTAATTTTCAAGATGTGAAAAACAATAAAGTTTAATAATAACGATCATCGCAAAAATGTAACGCAACATTTAAAAAAAAGCGCCTTTTTTGTGGTAAGCTTTGTTATAAAATTCTTTCGTAACTATTTTGTTTTACATTTTGAGCTTGCTTTTTTTTATTTCCACGTTTTATGAATCTAGAGGGCCCCAACCAGTATCAGATGGTCAGACATGTTTCATTGATTACGATACTGTCCTGGTGTTCAATATTTCGCAGCTGTTTTAATGTCTTTTTCTTATTTTACCCCAAAGAGAGGGGTTTTATAACTTTGACATATCTGCCTGTCTGTCTATGACATCATAGCTTCGGAGAGATATTATAGAGCTATTTCAATTTAGTTTGATTTGTATTAAAAGTGATTTATGTGTTCTTAGACATGTTTGGAAAAATCGAGCCGTTTAGAAATTGGGGGCTGCAAGCGAGTTCTTAGTTTTGTAATGATGATATAATTGGTGGCAGAAAAATGGATTTGGAAATCCGATTGTCAAGCTATAGATAACTTAGTCTTAGCGCCTCTGCTAAAAATGCATTACTTTTGAGGGTTTCTTTTTAATTTTTTATCAGAAGGCTGGGTAATGTTTTTCGAGCACGTCTGTACTTTGTCCTGCCCTGCACCTCAAAAGGCTGGACTGAGTATGACAGTTGAGGTATCATTGATTATTATTGAAAGAGCTAAACCGGGACCAAATTATTGAGGCTCCGGGGACTGTTCATCTGTCTGTCACTTGGCTGTATCTCAGGAACTGTTATAGCCAGACAGTTCTTAATTTTCACACTTGATGCTTTCTGACGATATAAAGAGGATGTGAAATTATTTTTGTGGATGGAACCGGCCAAGATAAGTGTTAGATGTTAGAAAACAGGGGGGGGGGGGTGAGTTCTAAATTCCAGCAATATGAGTAACAAATAGAAAATGGATGAACGGTTATCTGAAACACGTTATGTTTGATTACCCTCTTAATATTAAAACTGATCTTCCTAACAAAAATTTGGAATATTGACAAAGTAAAAAGAGTCACGCTTTTTTTTATTTATTTTTTAAATGGCCAAAATCTAAAGTATAGGAAATGGGGAATCTGTAATGTTATGATTATGAAAAATATAAACATGACTTCATGCATGAGTTCCATTTACTGTACCAATTTAAGAAGAAAAATTACGTATTTTATTCGTTAACCTAACTGACGATCATTAAAGTAAAATATCGTCATCCCTATTGCATATATAGAACTAAAATAAAGAACTATACGGAAAGAAGAGTTAGTAGTTTATGCAAGTATAATATTCCTAGCATTTCTAGAGATTGAGAGGTTGTGTTTTGAACGATCTGAAAAAAAAAAACGTTTTAATTAAATGATTTATAAAATTTGTTCGAAGTCCTAAACACTAACCAAGCCTCAGCTTTTCTGCTTATTTGCCCCTCACTTGTCTGGTTTACTGCATGAGGTTGACGGATGTCCGTGCTGATAGCTACACGTTATTATCAGCCTTATTGAGGAATTCAGAAAAATATATTCCTAATCCTCCGTTGGCGTACTAATTTATTGTTATGCCTAGGTATAGATTTGATCAATATGAACTACATGCAACTTTGGGTTGAGTGTGAATAAGAATGTTTTGATCTTGAAGTAGCATCGCCAACATTACCGAGTTAAAAGTATAGGTCGTACATAAATAAAAAAACAATATTTCACGTTTCATACAAACTTTCATCTCTATTTTAACCCCTTAGGGGTCGAATTTATCAAAATCATTTCTTAGGCAATGCTTACGTTATAGTAGCTATATGCATGCAAAGTCTTAGCCCAATCGCTTTAAAATTGACAAAGTTTCATACAAACTTTCATCCCCTATTTTAACTCCTTAGGGGTAGAATTTATCAAAATCATTTCTTAGGCAATGCTTACGTTATAATAGCTATATTCATACAAAGTCTCAGCCCGATCGGTTTAAAATTGACAAATTTTCATACAAACTTTCATCCCCTATTTTAACCCCTTGGGGGTGAAATTTATCAAAATCTTAGCGGATGCCTACAACATAACATCTACCTGCATGCCAAATTTGAGTCCGATCCGTTCAGTGGTTTCGGCTGTGCGTTGTTGCATCACTATGTCAGTAGATTATTATATATATAGATTACAAACAAAAATTAAAAATACGAATAGTTGTATTAACATACAAAACAATGATAATGATTGCTTTTTGTGGAGTACTGTAGCAGCCTTATATCCTAGTAAGTTAAATGTCTGTCGGACCACATCGTACCCGCACTACAGTTCTGTATTAAATATTAAAGAAATGTCGTTTCCAGTTTCATATCAAGACATACGAATATTTGAAAGAAACAATAACGTAAGCATAAATGTTTATGGAGTAGACGATAAGGGTAAAAATGTGACCGGTCCTCTATACTTAACAAATGACAGAAAAACTACTCATGTAAATTTGCTATACTTAGAAAAGAAAGGAAAACATCATTATTGTCTTATTAAAAATCTGGCGCGATTAGTACGACGACAAATTACAAACCAAGGGCCAAAGGCAATTTTTTTCTATGTGAATCATGTTTACAATATTATATAGCAGCGAAACCAAATAGAAATCTCATATTTGTTCTAAAGTTTTATCAGTCTTACCAGAAAAAAGTACTAGACTCTGTTTTAAAAACTATGAAAGAAAACAAAAAATCTATTACGTAATTTACGCAGACTTTGAAAGCCTATTGTTAAATTGTGACGAAAAAATGAGTGATAAAACGTACAATCTAAAAAAACATCAACCTTCCTGTTTTGGATATTATACCTGTTGTTCACACGATTCAAGTCAAAATAAGTTTGTTACATATAGAGGTCCGGATTGTGTAGAAGTTTTTATTAATAGATTAATTGACGATGTGAATAAAATAATCAAAATATTGTCCAATAAAAAACAAATGAAACCCTTAACAGAGGAAGAGCAAATCATATATAACAATGCTAGTACTTGTCACATATGTGATCAATTACTGTTTAGATGATAAAGTATGTGATCACGATCATATCTCAGGCAAGTATAGAGGCCCTGCTCATGCTCATTGCAATTTAATGTTTAGGGTACGCCCTTTCGTACCTATAATTTACCATAATTTATCGAGCTATGATTCTCATCTGTTTTTAAAAGAGTTAGTAAAATATGAAGGGCATATGTCTAAAGAAAAATATTTGACTATTACTAAATACATTCATAACGAGAATGACAAACGTCCTATTTAAATAAAGTTCATAGATTCATACCAGTTTTTAAGCTCAAGATTAGATGCTTTGAGTAAAAGCTTATCAGATCATGATTTTGTTCATTTGTCAAGGGAATTCAATAATGAAAACATTCATTTGCTCAGGAATAAAGGTATTTATCCTTATGATTATATTAACACGTGGGACAAGCATGAAGAAACAAAACTACCTAAAAAAATATATTTCTACTAGCTGTTGCCCGCGACTTCGTCTGCGTGGTTAGAAGATATAAGTTATGACTTTTTCTTCGCTCCTATTGGTCGCAGCGTGATGATATATAGCCTAAAACCTTCCTCAATTAATGGTCTATTCAACACAAAAATATTTTTTCAATTTGAACCAGTAGTTCCTGAGATTAGCGCGTTCAAACAAACAAACTCTTCAGCTTTATATATTAGTATATAGATGCCAATGATATCTTCGCTACGTTTCATCGATTTTTAATTTCTCGCGCGGAGATTTTAATATTACGATAACTCATTACCTATTAACTTTTTTGGTGTAGTGTAAAAGGCAATTTTGTTCTATATTACATGCATAATATATCTAACTTATTTATTTGGATAAGGATTAATACTGTATTGTTAAAAATAGGTTCCTAAATAACCCATAACTTTGCTGTATTGAGAAAACAGATAAAAATGGTTATTGTGGGTTATCCTTGGAAGATAGACATATACCACCACGGACTTTTTTGTAGATCTATTAAAGAGCATTAAGTAACATTGTTTTGTTGTAACTCAAAAGGTTTTGGCAGCGTTCTCGAGGAAAGCTCTCGAATGGCTTAATTTTTTCCGACATGTTTAACTAATATCGTTGTAATATCGTCAGTTTACACAAAACCTAAACTTATTATACACTAAAACCTTCCTCAAGAATTGCTCTATCTATTGTTGAAAACCGCATAAAAATCCGTTCAGTACTTTTCTAGTTTATCGCGAACAGACAGACAGACAGACATACAGACAGACGCGGCGGGGGACTTTGTTTTATAATATGTAAGGATAATACTGTGAAAATGGAGCACATTACGGATAAAGAATATAAACATGCAAACACTGTGTGGAACAAATTCAGTGTTAAAACTATCGGCGAGTATACTGATTTATATATGCAATGCGATGTATTAATATTGTGCGATGTATTCGAAAATTTTCGTAACATAAGTTTAAAATATTATAAATTAGACCCTGCCTACTACGTTACAGCACCAAGTTTGAGTTGGTATGCTATGTTACTTTACACACGTAGAGCGTGAGCTAGACTGAATTGATGACTTACATATACACGGTGATTTTTTAGTTGTCTTACAAAAGCAGCCCAGTTCATGTATCCGGCGTAAAATGCCCCTAGGCGCGTTTTTTTTTTATCATCAACTAAGATAATAAGTACGAAGAAAAATTAAACAAGAGAAATCTGAAATATACTCTTAAAAAAAGATAAAAACGCCGCCGCTCGCGCCCCTCACCATTGTTACAAGGCTCGGACCGCGCTCGCAACAGAGCTGTGTTTTTAAAAAACTACGAATTACATCATAATATTGAATAAAAATTGCATTTTTAATTTATTGAAATCTTATAAATACCTATTTTTTTATCATGAACGTGTTCTAGTCATTGGATACATGAACTGGGCTGCTTTTGTAAGACGACTAAAAAATCACGGTGTATATCAAATGTTTGAAAAGGGCATACGAGGAGGACTGGCACAATGCTCGCTACGTCATGCAAAAGCTAATAACATATATTTACCCGCTTTTAATGATTTAGAACCTTCTAGCTATTTGATATATCTTGACTGTAATAATTTGTACGGTTACGCTATGACTAAAAAGATGCCTATTTCAGAGTTTAGATTTTTGAATCAGGAGGAACTTAACTGTTTCAATATAATGAACGTATCGGATGACAGTAACTACGGCTTTATATTGTAACGGTGAGGGCCGCACAGGTAGGCTGTGCGGACCGTTAACTAAAAGGGAGAAAGAAAACAAGAGGTAGGTCTTGTACAGGTCTTTAATAAAGTTAGGTCGTTGGGTGACGCAACCCGTAGGGTGACCCCTGGAAGCGTGCATAGAGGTGCGTAGGTTAGCGGTGCCGAAGATGTTGGCCCGCGTGCGATGTGGACGCTCCCCTAGTGGTCCCAGTGCAGCACCGAGGCAGGGAAAGGGAAAGCTCACACATCGCAGCGGTTTACAAGGCAGATGGGTGCAATGATACTTGCTCAAGGCTGATGCAATAAAGTGCCTACACTATCGAAAGCTCATTTTAGCCTTTAAGGGAGTGGCAGGAGGCTAGTAACAGCTGAAGGCACACTGAGTATTCACTTAACACTATTGAGAACAAGGGCAACGCAGCCTGCATGCATGGGATAACCTAAGACGTGGTCGGCCAAGGCAAGCGAAACAGAACAAGCAGAATAGGATTAAATATGTGAAATTAATATGACGTAGGTTATCCCGTACACGGCACACCCTTAGTTTAGCAATATACACAGAAACTCACCCAAGATCGGGGTTTAATTACATCTTATTAGTCGTGGCAGCAGCTGCCAGTTATGGCGATCGAGAGGGAATGTCAGTAGCCTCTCACATTTTGCCGTTTTGGCATTAGGGCGGACCACAGTCGCCGCGTACATAGACAATTAGTAAGCTGTCCATAGACGCAACGTTATAATATAAGAGGTGGATCTTAAATATCCCGATAACATACATGACTTCCATAGTGTAGTGAAAAAATACCCCCAGGAGGAAAGACACCTAAACTTATAGCTAATTTATATGATAAACTAGCTTGTGCCCGCGACTTCGTCCGCGTGGAATAGTGACTTCCGGCAGAAAAGTATAGATAGCTGTGTCCGCGACTCCGTCAGCGTGTAACTCCTTGTGTATTAAGTTAATGTATTGGTAATATTTATTATTATTATTTATATTGGTAATATTGTTTAAATCACGTTCACATAAGGCTTAACCCTTTATAAGACACAGAACTTAAAAATATTTATAGCTTTTAAACTTTATAATAATGTGTTAAGGTTCAAATTCTGGTGGCAATATAAGTACCACTGCCTTATAAAGGTAAGGTAAAGGTACCTATAAAACGAAAATACTTTAGTGCAAAGCTTCCGGGTAAACTATATTGAAAGTTGACCCGTCCGGCACGTGAACATAAAGACTTTTAGAACTGCTAACACGGGAAAGAGCAACATACAACTGACCATGTGAGAAACAACTGACACTGAGATCTACTCCAGCAACACGAAAAGTCTGCCCTTGAGCCTTGTTAATTGTCATTGCATAACACACCGATACTGGGAATTGCGTCCTTTTAAATTGGAATGGAAAATTATTTGGTATTAAGGGTATTCTGGGAATAAAGACGGTTTCTCCTGCACCGCAACCTGTTAAAATTTGAGCCTCGATTATATTTTGTTGCAACTGGGTTACTTTTAGTCGAGTTCCATTGCAAAGTTGTGGTGGTTTTAAATTTCGGAGCATAATAATCGGTATCCCAATTTTTAAACAAATTTCATGAGAGGGAAGTCCGGGCATATTTAAAGAATTTAAAAATTCTATCGGGTAATTAGTGGCTTCTTGTTCATCGACCATTCTATTTATTGATCTATAAACTTTGCTTTCCCCCTGTATATTCGACAGTATTTTGTTATTGATCTCAGATGCCTGGTCATTGCGAGGAGTTAAAATAGATCTTTCGCATAGCCAAGAATTGTCCCTATTTAATATATTTGTTACGTCACCGTAAACCGACGATATAAGATGTGGTTGAGATTGCACCATACAACATAATTCAGGCGTCAGTATAAGTTTTCCTTGGTGTAGTTGTGGATAGGTACCTTCACCAATCTTTAATAATGTGTCAGAAAATTGACTATCATCCGGGTTATCTCCAGTTCTCACTCGCATATTTATAGTCAAATGCACCGATTGTATATCTCGCCATAAATAAGAGCTTTTCAGGCAAGCCCTAACCTCATCAGCTCGGGTTCCCCGTGGTATTACCGGTAAGGTTTGTCGGAAATCACCACAAAATAAAACCGTGATACCGCCCATTGGTCGATCATTTTGTCTTATATCCCTTAAAGTTCTGTCTACCGCTTCTACTCCTTTTCGATGGGCCATCGTACATTCATCCCATATGATTAAACTACACTCGCGTAATACCTTAGCTTTGTCGCTATTTCTTGAAATACTACAGGTTGGATTTTCCGTGCGATCTAAATCAATTGGTATTTTAAACATACTGTGAGCAGTTTTACCTCCTGGTAGCAATGTTGCAGCTATCCCTGATGAAGCTACGGCAAGAGCAATTTTACGCTGATTTCGAACATAAGCCAATATTAATTTAGTCAAAAAGGTTTTTCCAGTTCCTCCAGGTGCATCTAAAAACCATATTGTTCCCAAATTATTTTGAACACTATTGCACACGCGGTCATAAACTGAACGTTGTTCTGCAGTCATCATTGGGACACCGTTTTCTAATGTTGTCAGCAGTTCCGTTAAATTGTAACCAATCTCTGCGGAATATTCCCTATTAGTTACCTCTCCGACTGAGGTTGGTGTTGGCAAACCATATTCACAGAGTGATTTACCGCCTACTGCTGTTAAGTCATCCTGAAGAGCTAATAAGCACTGATTTATGGCAAGATCACGGAAATTATCATTAGTTGTGCCTTCATCATTGTTAGGTATATTTCTAAGAAAGTCTTCTGAAAATTTTTCTTTATATTTTTCCCATAATGTTACAGCATCTGACAAATTACAAAATGTGAGTAATGTTACAAATAAATGGCGTAACCGTCGTGGATTATCACTAACACAGGATTCTGCTAAAGCGTCATCCCAATGCTGATCATTTTCAAGCAAATGACGCGCTTGGCAAGCTGCTTGATAAGTGGGATAAACAACATCGTCTACTTTTCTCAAATCTATAAATGAGGTTGGTCCTCGCACGGTATGTAATAATAATCGCAAATAGAAACACTCAGCGTTGTTAGGATGAACGGTGTACACTCTACCAAGAACATGTTCTTTAAAATACCTGACTCGCCATCTACAGGCCTGCCACGGCGTCTTCGATTAAAGACACCCCGTTGCTTATCGTAGGTATAATACGATGGAACTTCCTCATACAAAAGAGATTTTGCAAAATCATCAGTTTGGCAAAGTCGAAAGAATGCTAATAAACTTGTTTGTCTAGGGTTCTCTAACCGTTCTGTGACATTTTCGGCGTTGAAATATATACGTTGGCCGCCTTCAAGATGAACATCCAGATGAGTCACAGGTGGATATCTTTCGTGAATGTTGAAACTTAAGATCCGCCACACAGCTTCTGAAGAACTTATATATCTGCCTGACTGAAATCTTGTAACTTCATCATGTTCATTTCTCAAAGCAAATGTAGCTTGGTCACTGCCCTTATTAATATACTTACAAATATATTTTATTGACTCTACACTATTACACATTTCAACATTTATGTGAGCTTGAAATGCTCTGGACAACACAGGAGAATACGGAACGACCCACCTATTATCTAAAGTAACTTGTTGTCCAGACACTCGCTTTTCAACAGTAAAACCATCATTATCTCTTGAACGGCGACGATATAATGGGTATCCATCATGTCCTGTTACAGTGCCATCCACTAAGGCTTTTGGATATCTTTTAGTGCAACGACCGTCTTGCATGCAAGGAGAATTCCCGTTAAACGAACCACATGGACCATGTATCATATGAGTTTTAACAATGTCGTATAACACGGGATCTGCAATCGGACTTGGAATTTCAGCACTGATTAAACTGTCTACATCATTAGGTCGAACCTTATCTTTTAACCAAAGCAGGATATGTGCGTGAGATAAGCCGCGTTTTTGCCATTCAATACTATACATATAACACAATACTTCTCCAAAAAAATTATCTTTGGTAAGTAGATCTATCATTGATTTTAATTTTAAATGAAAAACTCTTGCTATGATATCATGGCGGTCATGCGGTGCTTGACCCTCAAGAAGCTCCCGAGTAATTTCATCCCACTTAGGATTGGTAGTTACAGTAATAAATAAGTCGGGACGTCCATATTTTCTTACGTAACAAAAAGCATCTTGAGTACGTTCGTGCATGTATCGTGGACCACCAGTAAAAGAAGAGGGCAAAATAACTAAACGACCCATATTCACCGTATCGTTATCTTGCTGCATGGCGTCGCGAAGGTGCACGTATTCTTCAACGCGCAGCTGCCTTTGATTAGATCGTATATAAACTAATCTTTCGGTTTCAATTTTTGCGTACATGTCTACAATAAACTGATTGAATAAGCCACGAAAACGTTGAAAGTATACAAACCTATTCCGTCTTACTTGCAAGTGGTAACAGTAAAATTGAAGGCATGAAATCTTTTTATTATAATTAGGTGCGCCTGTACGCGGATCAGTTTGGTATAAAGCAAAATTATAACCATCTTCCCCTCGACAGTATATCAAAGGATATTGCAAACTGTCGTAAGCCCTGTGGGTTTCATAAATACGTTGCAAACGATTATCTCTGGAACGGATAACGATATCACGCCTATCACATTCCTGGTCGACCAATACCACAGCAACTTCATTCGTGGATGGAGCATTATAACGCCCAGGGTGTTCCTGAGTTGGACGCCTATCGGCATTTATAACAATTTTATAATTGTTATCATCATCTCGAGGAAGAGCTTCTAATGCCGATTTAAAACTGCATACATACGAATTAACCTGATGCAACATGTTCTGAAGTTGTGATATGAGTTCAGTATTTAAATTCGGGAAATATTGATTTCTTATATTCGACTGTTCGTTGTAGTCGGATACAAAATATATTTGAAGAAACTTAGGTTGGTTTTCAGGCAAAAGGGATCCTATCAAATGGTAAACCTGACCTTGTATCTTAAAAGTAGGCATGAAATGACCTTCTGAGATTTGTTGAGCGCCAAAGGATGTCATTTGAAATGCACTATTATAAGTGCGAATATTATCTAAAAACTGTTTAGATTGTATATGTTCCCCTAAAAGTAGTGATTTCAAAGGTTCCGGTGGGTCTTCGAATGAAGGCAAATTTATTTTACCTGTAGAACAACAGAAACCAGCTGACTCCTTACTCCACTTTGAAGCATTACAAAAACGACATACCACGTTCATATCGCCTATTACAGAAGATGATCCATAATCAATTGTGAGGTTATAAGCAAACCCACTTTTATATTTGTCGGACCAAGCCACCGAATTTCTAGATTGATCTTCTATGTGTACATCTAAGTTATTAAGGCTATGTCGAAATCTGTCTGCAGTAAGACGGGCCTCTCGCTGTTCGTCCGTTTCAAGAGACCGAATATTTTCGATTCTTAATCTTTCATTAGACAAACTTACTGATCGTTCTTGTCTCAAAGAATTATAATATTCGCGTACCGACTCTAGTCGTTGTTCATGCTCATGTGCGTCTTCGAGAGATCGAATAACATTATGGTGCACCCTATCATTTGTCAAACGGTCTTCATATTGAGTTAAAGTTTCAGATTCTCGAGATAAAATATGACGTTCGCGGTCAGCTGTGAGACGCAATTCCCTCTCAGTGTAGGTTTCTGACTCGCGAGACAATATATGACGTTCGCGGTCAGCTGTGAGACGCAATTCCCTCTCTGTGTAGGTTTCTGACTCGCGAGACAATATATGACGTTCGCGGTCAGCTGTGAGACGCAATTCCCTCTCAGTGTAGGTTTCTGACTCGCGAGACAATATATGACGTTCGCGGTCAGCTGTGAGACGCAATTCCCTCTCAGTGTAGGTTTCTGACTCGCGAGACAATATATGACGTTCGCGGTCAGCTGTGAGACGCAATTCTCTGTCAGTGAAGGTTTCTGACTCGCGAGACAATATATGACGTTCGCGGTCAGCTGTGAGACGCAATTCCCTCTCAGTGTAGGTTTCTGACTCGCGAGACAATGTATGCCGTTCGCGGTCAGCAGTGAGACGCAATTCTCGTTGTGACGCAGTTTCAGCATCTCGGGATAACACATGTTGTTCTCGGTCAATGGTAAGCCTCAGCTCTCGTTGAGAAGAGCTTTGAGACGCCCGTGATGTAGCTCGTCTCGCTCTGTCAGCTGCTAATCGCATCTCTCTCTCTGGAGAGCTTTCATTGGCTCGAGAGGTTGAGGCACTAACTCTCATAGAGTTTAACCGATGTGCTCTTTCCTCTGCCGATTCTTGAGAACGCGCATTTCTCATCCTTTTAGCATCTCTCGAATTTCGAGATAAAGATGGTCGTTTTTTAGGTGGCATTGTGTATTTTTAATCGACGGTAACTGAAGCTACCTTACACTTACAATTATATATAGTTATTATGTAATAATTACGAAAATAAACTATTAATATAATAAAACACTACCAATTACGAAAATAAACTATTAATACAATTAAACACTACCAAAATAACTAATATAATAATAACGAAAATAAACTATTAATATAATTAAACACTACCAATTACGAAAATAAACTATTAATTTAATTAAACACTACCAATTACGAAAATAAACTATTAATTTAATTAAACACTACCAAATTACGAAAATAAACTATTAATACAATTAAACACTACCAAAATAAATAATATAAAAATTACGAAAATAAACTATTAATATAATTAAACACTACCAATTACGAAAATAAACTATTAATACAATTAAACACTACCAAAATAACTAATAGGTGTACCTACTACTAATACTATTAATCTAATACCTATTATATAAACTAACAACAAAACAATTCTAAAAATAAACTATTCAAAGACTAAAAGTCGTGCTGATAAGCACGGTTTGCAAATAACAATTATTGATTGTCAATAAGGTCGAACAGTCTGAACGTCTATTCGCATCAACAGCCAAATATTGTATGACGCTCGAGCGCGGACCCCCCGCCTTTTTATACCTCCCGCCACGACGCGCGTCGAGCGCGGCAACCGATACACAAATATAATCCTTATAGCATGACTCTGTATTCACGCGCGATTTCTTATTATTTCATGTTTAACTTTGGTGTTTCTACACCGATTTACATGATTCTTTTTTTATTGAATAGGTAATAATGTTAACTTTTTTAATTGGGGATGAGTGATAGTGTTGTAAACGTTAGAGTAGACAAATACAATCAGAAATCTCCGAATTGCTAAGCTATCGGGAGTTTCACGTGTTATTGTGAGTCAACCATAAAAGTTAGACATATGCTGTCGAGGAATATTTTTTATATAATTTTAGGGAGAATATTTCCGTCATACATGATTTCTATGTAGCTTTAACCAATAAGCCTGCACACGTGACGGAAGCTTAAAAAATGGAGTAACTTACCCCGTTTTCCCAATATTTCCCTTCACTGCTCTGCTCCTATTGGTCGTAGCGTAATGAAAAGTATACTATAACCTGCCCAAGAGTATGAAGAATAATTGTGCCAAATTTCGTTAAAATCCGTCGAGTAGTTTTTGTTTCTATAACGAATATACAGACAGACAGACAGACAGACAGACAGACAGACAGACAGACCAGCAGACAGACAGACAGACAGACAGACAGACAGACAGACAGACAGACAGACAGACAGACAGACAGACAGACAGACAGACAGACAGACAGACAGACAGACAGACAGACAGACAGACAGACAGACAGACAGACAGACAGACAGACAGACAGACAGACAGGACAGACAGACAGACAGACAGACAGACAGACAGACAGACAGACAGACAGACAGACAGACAGACAGACAGACAGACAGACAGACAGACAGACAGACAGACAGACAGACAGACAGACAGACAGACAGACAGACAGACAGACAGACAGACAGACAGACAGACAGACAGACAGACAGACAGACAGACAGACAGACAGACAGACAGACAGACAGACAGACAGACAGACAGACAGACAAAAATTTTACTGATTGCATTTTTGGCATCAGTAGCGATCCCTAACCACCCCTTGATAGTTATTTTTTAAATATATTTTATGTACAGAATTGACCTCTCTACAGATTTATTATAAGTATAGATTTAACTATGCAATTTATTATACACATTTAAAGGAATGCTTGAGACGTGGGCATGTTCTGAGAAAAATTCTTACATTCAAGCAAGAAAATTATCTAAAAAAATACATTGATCTAGTATTTAGATCAATGTATTTTTTTACGTCAAGCGTCTAAAACTTTATTTGAGAAAGGCTTTTTTTAAACTTCTGAATAATTCCATTTTCGGTAAAACGATTGATAACAAACGTAAACAAGTAGATATAAAATTAGTCACAAAATGGAGAGGTACAGATAACGCTACCAATAAACAACTTGGCGCTGAAAAACTAATTTGCAAACCTAATTTGAAATGCGTTTCTATATTTTCTGAAAACTTTGTAGCTAATCAGTTAAAGCCCGAAAAAAACATACTTAATAAACCAATATATATCGGCTTTACTGTTTTAGAGTATGCCAAGTTGCATCTATATCAGTATCACTATAGGATAAAAGAAATTTATATGAATAATGTAAGACTTTGTTACACCGATACCGATAGCTTGCTATATTTAATTTATACGAAAGATATTTATTGTGATATAAAAAAAATAATTTAAAGAGTTTGACACGAGTAATTTTGATTTAGATTATAATAATAATATAATAATATATCCTGGGACAACTCACACACGGTTATCTGATCCCAAGCTAAGCAGAGCTTGTGTTATGGTAACCAGACAACTGATAAACTTACTTATATATTTCTAAATACATACATAATATAGATAAATTACACCCAGACACAGAACAAATGATCGTGCTCATCACACAAACATTTGTTCTGGGTGGGAATCGAACCCACGACCTCCGGTATAGCAGTCAGGGTCACTCACCACTAGACCAACAGGCCAGTCAACAGGAATCCCTCTTCACTACAAAGATGGCTGCTTATGAAGCAAAGTTGGCATCCGCTACCGCTGGCTCCTCCTCCTCTGCTGCTTCAACAGACAGACAGACAGACAGACAGACAGACAGACAGACAGACAGACAGACAGACAGACAGACAGACAGACAGACAGACAGACAGACAGACAGACAGACAGACAGACAGACAGACAGACAGACAGACAGACAGACAGACAGACAGACAGACAGACAGACAGACAGACAGACAGACAGACAGACAGACAGACAGACAGACAGACAGACAGACAGACAGACAGACAGACAGACAGACAGACAGACAGACAGACAGACAGACAGACAGACAGACAGACAGACAGACAGACAGACAGACAGACAGACAGACAGACAGACAGACAGACACAGACAGACAGACAGACAGACAGACAGACAGGACAGACAGACAGACAGACAGACAGACAGACAGACAGACAGACAGACAGACAGACAGACAGACAGACAGACAGACAGACAGACAGACAGACAGACAGACAGACAGACAGACAGACAGACAGACAGACAGACAGACAGACAGACAGACAGACAGACAGACAGACAGACAGACAGACAGACAGACAGACAAAAATTTTACTGATTGCATTTTTGGCATCAGTAGCGATCCCTAACCACCCCTTGATAGTTATTTTTTAAATATATTTTATGTACAGAATTGACCTCTCTACAGATTTATTATAAGTATAGATTTAACTATGCAATTTATTATACACATTTAAAGGAATGCTTGAGACGTGGGCATGTTCTGAGAAAAATTCTTACATTCAAGCAAGAAAATTATCTAAAAAAATACATTGATCTAGTATTTAGATCAATGTATTTTTTTACGTCAAGCGTCTAAAACTTTATTTGAGAAAGGCTTTTTTTAAACTTCTGAATAATTCCATTTTCGGTAAAACGATTGATAACAAACGTAAACAAGTAGATATAAAATTAGTCACAAAATGGAGAGGTACAGATAACGCTACCAATAAACAACTTGGCGCTGAAAAACTAATTTGCAAACCTAATTTGAAATGCGTTTCTATATTTTCTGAAAACTTTGTAGCTAATCAGTTAAAGCCCGAAAAAAACATACTTAATAAACCAATATATATCGGCTTTACTGTTTTAGAGTATGCCAAGTTGCATCTATATCAGTATCACTATAGGATAAAAGAAATTTATATGAATAATGTAAGACTTTGTTACACCGATACCGATAGCTTGCTATATTTAATTTATACGAAAGATATTTATTGTGATATAAAAAAAATAATTTAAAGAGTTTGACACGAGTAATTTTGATTTAGATTATAATAATAATATAATAATATATCCTGGGACAACTCACACACGGTTATCTGATCCCAAGCTAAGCAGAGCTTGTGTTATGGTAACCAGACAACTGATAAACTTACTTATATATTTCTAAATACATACATAATATAGATAAATTACACCCAGACACAGAACAAATGATCGTGCTCATCACACAAACATTTGTTCTGGGTGGGAATCGAACCCACGACCTCCGGTATAGCAGTCAGGGTCACTCACCACTAGACCAACAGGCCAGTCAACAGGAATCCCTCTTCACTACAAAGATGGCTGCTTATGAAGCAAAGTTGGCATCCGCTACCGCTGGCTCCTCCTCCTCTGCTGCTTCAACACCAGTTGCAAGTCTAACCTCACTCTCGCAAGAATTTAGTGACTTCATTACCCTTATTTAATTCCTCGAGTAAATGCAAAAGTACCTGGATTATTTAAAGACGAACTGGGCAGAGACGTGATTAAGGAATTTACAGGTTTAAGAGCAAAACTTTATTGTTTGCTAGCTTCTAAAATTCAGATAAATAAAGCAAAAGGTATCTCAAACTCTGTGACAAAAAGACTAAAGATGTCACATTACAATAAGGCATTATTTAACAATGAAACTAGAGTATGTAAAATGAATTTTACTTCTCTCGAAAAAAAGACGACCTCCGTGGTCGAGTGGCGTACGCACCGGTTTCAAGGTGTCGCTAGCTCTGAGGTCCCGGGTTCGATCCCCGGTCGGGTCAATGTAAAAATCACATTTCTACATTGTCTCGGGTCTGGGTGTTTGTGGTACCTTCGTTGTATCTGAATTCACACAAGTGCTTTGGCAACTTACTTTGGGTTCAGAACAATGTATGTGATGTTGTCCGCATTCATTTATTCATTTAATTTAATTCGGTCAATAAAACATGTACTGCATTCACAACAAGTAAGCAAACTGGTGATGAATAGAAATGATGATAAAAGATATGTTCTCTCAAACCAAATTGAAACACTACCATGTACAATGTACAATGTAATTATATTATGTATATTGTTATTAAGTTTGTGAATAAACACATTTGTCATTATTTTATATGTTGTTTTATATTGAAATGAAACTACTTTTACGGATTTTATCGCGGTTTAATTTTAGATATTAGTTCCCGACGTTTCGAAACCTTTGTAGGTATCATGGTCACGGGCAGACTGAGATGGCGTTCGTCTTGACAGAAGATGTTGCTCGTTCTACCTTCATATTTTAATTAATTATTTGTGGTCCGACCTACGTAGTATGAGCTCACTGTGTCTTGATGTCTTGCAGCGCTGCTCTTGGGTTTGGCCTTGAGTTTATTTATTATTGGATCCCAAGTAGGTGATATCTTCCAGCCATCTTCTCTATTGAAATTAGGGTGTTTTTTAATCTCAATAGCCTCGCGACACATCCTAGGCAGGAATTTGGATTCTTTAGCGAGGATCTGTGGTTGGTCAAATCTAATATAATGGCTGGAACCTTCAGCATGTTCGGCGACTGCAGACTTCGTTGAGCGGCGGTGTTTGACGTCAGCTATGTATTCTTTAACGCGGGTCCCTATGCTTCGTTTGGTTTGACCGATGTAAGAGAGGCCGCAGTCACAATTTAGTTTGTATACTCCTGCATCTTGTAGAGGTATGTGACACTTGACGGATGGTAAGGACTGCCTAATCTTCTTGGTCTTGCCTAAGCGTCTTGAAGTATGTTTTAATTGAAGCTCGCTTCAGGATTTAACCGATCTTGTCAGTGACTCCTCTGACATATGGTAGTACAGCAGGCAAACGATCAACAGTGGCTGGCCAATATGTCTAAGAAGGCAAGAAATTTATTATCCTCCAACTATAGTGAATTGAATTTTGTTATTGATGGAGTTGAGATGTTTTAAAAATGCATTTACTTGACTGTGAACAATGAAGTTGATCAAGCAACCCATATCCCTCAGAGTTAATAATATAAAATTAAGTGACTCCGTTCACCACATCAGACGTAGCGCTTTATTGCCAGATACCATTCGCTATATAATATGCGGTCCATTAAGTTGTGGCAAAACGAATGTTATGATTAGTTTACTGCTGCATGAAAACGTGCTCAAATTCAGAAATCTTTATCTTTAAGACTTATTTTCAACCAAAATATCGTTTTTTGTCCGAAGTACTAAAAAGAGTGCCACAAATTAATTTCTATTAGTTTAGTGGTGATAAAGATGTAATTTCTCCGAGTGAAGCTTTAGCAAATTCTGTATTTATTTTCGATGATGTTGCGTGTGAAAATCAAGTAAATATCCGCAATTATTTTTGTATGGGTAGGCATAAACAAATAGATTGTTTCTATTTATCTCTAACATATTCTATATTCCGAATTATTAAATTCCGAAACAACTGTTACGTGACAATGTGAATTTTCTTATTATATTCAAACAAGATGATGTGAATTTAAAACATATTTATGAAGAGCATGTTAGTTCTGATTTACAGTGGAAAGAGTTCAGAAATCTTTGTCAAACTGTTTGGAGTAAACCTTATAATTTTCTACTTATTAATAAAGAATCAGCATTAAATAACGGAAGGTACAGACAGAATTTTGATATGTTTTTTAAATTTGACTGACTGTTTATATGTGCATATAAGTAATTAACATACAAAATTCGGTATAATTTGTTCTTTAGCTTAATACAGTTGTGATAATAGATGCAACATGAAGAAAAATATTAAAATAGAATTAATAAACTCCGTAGACTCCATAAAAATAAAATAAAACAAATGAAAAACCAGGAACCAATTTGTGGGTAGACACAGTGAGACACACATATATTTTTTTTGCTCCTATTTATTATTCTCTATTAATCTTATTCTAGAATATTTTAATGTTTTGACCGACCCAGTTGCTTTATAGACCCCCCTTTACTCACTAATAACTGTTTTCAAGTCATTTACGCTACTCTTTAACTTTCACCTTTGACCCCGCACTTCATCACCATGGATGCTAAACTGGCACTGAACCTGGAAGAGTTGGAATCCCTCTTCACTACAAAGATGGCTGCTTATGAAGCAAAGTTGGCATCCGCTACCGCTGGCTCCTCCTCCTCTGCTGCTTCAACACCAGTTGCAAGTCTAACCTCACTCTCGCAAGAATTTAGTGACTTCAAAAGCTTTGTCATGCAAGCTCTTTCAAAGTTCAAAACTCAATTGGAGTTACTTTCACAAGGTTTTGACAGGCATGAAACTATTATGCGGCGCAAGGTGCTTTTAATCCATGGAGTCCCTGAAGCTAAATATGAGAAGGTCCCTGATGTTGTCTCTCAAGTATTCCATGACAGCTTGAAGTTGAACGAGCTCTCCAGGGAGAACATCCATGTGTGCCACCGGTTAGGATCAGGCAAGCGTTCCAGGCCAATACTTGTCAGGTGTTTCACCACCGAGCATCGCCAACTTGTTTGGGATGCCAAGAAATCACCTAAAGGTACCAGTTACACTATATCTGAATTCTTGACTCGTATGCGACACCAAACCTTCGTTGCCGCACGCAAACATTTTGGAATGTCTAATTGCTGGTCGAGTGAGGGCAAGATATTAATCATCACTCCTGACAAGCCTCGTCACAAATTAGAAAGCATGGATGAACTTCAAAAACTTCTTTCTAAATATCCCCTGAGCAACGATGTCCTTGCGCAGCCGGCAGTTCCAACTTCGCCTCAGCCTGCTCCATTGTCTTCCGAGCCCGCTACACCCGTCAACAAGCTCCAAAGAAGGTTAAAGCGTCGCAATTAAGTAGTTTTATAATCATGCATGTTTATCTATAGTATCCGTTCTGACTTTGCTGCTTTGCACCTCTTTTTACTGCTGCATCATAGCTTACTCTTATATAACTTTTTGTTTCAACCACCGTCTTGCACTTATTTTATTTCCTTTCGTTGATACCTTCATTTTTATTACATTATTATTATAAATTAGTCGGTTACCTATTCAATATTGTTATTTACATATCCGTCGCTGAGAACCGACAGCTGTCAGCTGCCAACTGTTAAACGCAATAATGTGTTCTGTTCATTACGTTTCGTTTCATCATTAGTCTAGGTGCATCGCAGTGAAGTCTTATTTTACTTATAATTATTTTTTCTTTTTTTTCCGTATTTTGTATTTTTCTTGAGAGTTGGGGAGGTTGTCTTTTAAGCAACCCATCAAGCCACTTATTGTATATTTTAACTTATTTTAAATTTTAATTTTATACATTTGTATTAAATTTATATATCATAATCTTACATGGATGTTGTAGAAAATTTTAACGATAGCTTCTTCTCATGTTCCACATCCGATAGTTTTGCTAGCGCAGACAGTCACGATGCATCAATCCCACGTTCGCTGCATGAAAACCTTTCTCATCTTTTTTCTAATTACCCCAAAAATCTCCATATCGCCCACATCAACGCTCAGAGTGTTCCTGCTCACTACTCCGATCTTCTGGCATCCTTTAGTAGCGTCCATCTTGACATCCTTCTCGTTTCTGAATCGTTCCTTAAGCCCTCCCTTCCTTCGACCCACTTTGCGCTTCCCGGTTTTGTGTTGATTCGCAACGATAGAACTGGGAAAGGCGGGGTGGAGTTGCTATCTATCTCCGAGCCGATTTATCCTACAAGATTATTTGTACATCTCCTTCCTTTACTCCGAATCGGCTGAATACCTTTTCCTTGAGGTCCTGGTCAATCACTCCAAAATTTTAATCGCTGTTTTTTATAGTCCCAATTGCCACATTAACTATTTTGATGATCTGGAAATGCAGCTCTCTAACCTTTGTCCCCTGTATCATCACGTCATCATAATGGGTGACTTCAATACATGTTTATTGAAGAATGACTCCCGTGCGAGAAGACTGCAAGGCCTACTATCGTCTATCAATCTTCATATTCTCCCTCTTTTTGCCACTCACTTTGCCCCGAATTCATCTCCTTCCTTGCTTGATCTCATGTTTGTATCGTCTCCATCTAATGTTTCTGACCATGGCCAACTTCCTGCATGTTTTTCCTACCACAACCTTCTCTTCCTTTCATATCGTATTCGTACTCCTAAACTCAAACCTCAACTCTTGAGGTTGCGTAGCTTTAAGGGTATGAACTTGGAGGCATTGCGCCATGATGCCAATGTTATTGACTGGAGCCCTGTGGCAGATATCTGTGACATTGACGACAAAGTTAACCTATTCACATCTCTCTTACTTGATTTGTTTGACCGACATGCTCCAGTTCGTTTAGTGAAAGTTCGTCGTGAACCAGCTCCTTGGATCACACCCACCATTCTGGATGCCATGGCTCGGAGGGACAGAGCAAAGCGCAAATTTGAACGCAGGCCTACTGTTGACAACCTTGTCCACTACAAAACTGCACGCAACCACTGTAACCATCTATGCCAGTCCGCCCAGGAGAAAGCACTTTCACGATAACCTCGTCGATTGTGGCTCCAGCGACGTCTGGAAATTTCTGCGGTCAGTTGGAATCGGCAGGCCTAGCCTGAGTGCCGATAAAGAAATTGACCTTACTGCCTTAAATCACCATTTTTCTCCTTTCCCCTATTATTCTTGACATTTCTACTAAATCTTCCACTCTACTCGAGCTTACTTGTCTACCGGCTCCTCGCTGTCCTCATTTCTATTTTTCTCCTGTTACTGAAGATGACGTCAGAAAATCTGTTTTAGCCATTTCTTCCTCTGCGGTGGGTAACGACAACCTGTGCCCTCGTATGGTATTCCCCATTCTCCCACAATTACTCCCCATTCTTACACATTTATTCAACTATTCTCTCTCATCCAATTCCTTTCCCTCTGCGTGGAAACGCGCTCATGTTATTCCTCTCCCGAAATCCTCGAATCCCACCTCTTTCTCCCAATACCGACCTATTTCAATACTTCCTTTTCTCTCCAAAGTACTTGAGCTCATAGTCCATCGTCAAGTCTCTGATTTTCTGACGTCTTTCAGTCTCATTTCTCCTTTCCAATCCGGTTTCCGTCTGGCCACAGTACCGTCACAGCTCTCCTTAATGTCACGGATGATATCCGCTGGGCTATGGAAAATAAATCTCTCACTATCCTTGTACTTCTCGACTTCAGCTCTGCTTTCATTCTGTGGATTTTGATATCCTCCTAGGTGTTCTGCAGGCTCTTAATTTCTCCTTCTCTTCCTTGACCTGGTTTGATTCTTACCTCCGGGGTCGCTCTCAGCGGGTCCGCCTTGATGAGACCTACTCTGACTGGTGCGATCTTGTTGCGGGCGTACCTCAAGGAGGCGTCCTTTCTCCTCTTCTTTTCTCAATCTTTATTAACTCCATTTCCACATTCATATCCTCAAACTTTCACCTATATGCTGATGACCTGCAGGTTTATTGTCATTTTTCTTTGCCCGATGCTAATTCAGCTATAGATGCTATGAATCGTGACTTAGCGAGCATCGGCAAGTGGGCTAAATCTTATGGTCTACAAGTAAACCCTGCAAAGTCAAAGGCAATGATTATTGGCAGTAGGCACCATCGCAACGCTCTTGATCTATCCTCTCTAAGGCCTCTGTGTCTTGATGGTGAGATGATCCCCTACTCGGAGACTGCTAAAAACCTGGGGGTGTTAATGGATTCACACCTCTCATGGCGTGATCAGGTAAACGAGGTAAGTCGCAAGGTCCACTTTTCCTTACACTCTCTTCGATGCTTACAAACTTTTCTTCCCCACAAGACCAAAATTCTATTAGCCCAATCCTTATCCAACCCATTATTGACTATGCCGATGCTTGTTACTTGGATGCCACCGAGGAGCTGCTTAATAAGCTTGAGTACTTGCAAAATTTGTGTATCCGCTTTATTTTTGGGCTAAAAAAATACGATCACATCTCGCAGTTTCGCAAAGAACTCAAGTGGCTCCCGATTCGCCTTCTCAGGAACACTCGTATCCTATGTCTCCTATACAATGTTCTTCACAACCCACTATATCCTTCCTATTTGCGTGACCGCTTCTCGTATATCCGCCCTCCCGACGCCCTTTGCAGATCACACCTTAAATCCCATCTCAAAATTCAACCCCACTCCACCGACTTCTATTCCTTCTCCTTCTCTGTTCATGCAGCGCGACTGTGGAATGCCCTACCGCCTAACATTCGTGGCTCCCAATCTGTCAGCCTATTCAAACGTCGTGTCAAGAACACTATCTCGCCTCAGTAAGATAGTCTTATTTCTCATCCATGTAACTTTATATATATATATATGTATATATCCATGTATATATTTGATATAAATTGTACTTCTTTTTTTCCTATATATTTTTTTTTTACACACTGTGTCTATGTTTCCTTTTTTCTTATCTCCTGTCGCAGGTCTGCTGGCA
>NW_020800230.1:0-23223 GCF_003590095.1 Trichoplusia ni
ACAAAGGCCGATCGCTGTCGGCGATCTGACTCGCTCAACGCATCCGGAAACGCATTTTTTTAAAACAACTCTATTTTATACATATATCTATACTCACAACCATTCGATGTTCAGTTGTATCTATTGTAACAAACTGGTAGTGATCGCGATGAATCGTTATATTTTATACTTATATTATAAAGAGATAATATTTCGTGAGTTTGTAACGTGGCAAGGAAATACTTAAACTCGACATTTCCATATTTTGTATTAATTGACACAGTCACATTATTTTCCCGTGTCATAGGACATATCTAAAAATAAGTATTTACGAATTTCATCTATCCGTGGCGCGGATCAGCTAACTCCTAATAAGATTACAAATAAACATGTTTTAACAGTAAAACATATTCTACAAATAAACTCCAAATAAATAGCTACTGAGAGAAATTAGTAATTTTATTTCACGTTAAATGAATCAACAAAATTCGTTCATCTAGTCCGAATTTTTGATATAACAAACATTAAACAATAAAAACACATACTAACAGAGAACCTCCTTCTTATTACAGTCTCTTGAAAAACAATTAGCTAAGTGTTTAAGCTACAACAATGTCGGTTATACCTTTGAATCAAACTATATAACAAAAGATTCAGTTTAATGACAATTCAAAAAGTTAGTAAAAGCGTTTCGTTAGTTAAACACGATTATCTTAAAAGAAAAGATAAATATCAACGGAATACGATAAGTTTGAACTGAGAGATAAGGAAGGAAGGCTAAATGGCTACGCTAGGTTACGTAGTGCACTTTCCATTTAACCTTTGAAAATACAAATTATTTTAACATCAAAACGTTTCAAACATTAATGGAACTAAAAGTTTGTCACAATTCAGGGTTGCCACAAAAACGCGACACATTTTATAACACCCAGAGCAAACAAATACATGCGAGCTAGATTCAGATTCCTGAAGCGCGGCGGGTTTTAATTCCTGCGAAGCAGCCGGTATCCAAGCTAAAGGCGTGTAAAATAACAATTCTCAAATTCTTTTGGTCTTTGAGATGTTTCCTCCTTTGCTGCACTTACGAATACTTACTCCTGTTACTTTCCTTTATCAATCTTGATTTTCCGTGTATTTTCTGTGGAGATTTCGCTGTTGAATGCTGCTGAGAGCAACACGAATGCCATGTATTTTATGTTTTAATTTTAGTGTATATCAGAAGTTACAATCACTGACTAAAAGCTCTTGGTTTTTAAAGTAAAAATAAATCTTTCATACCATGATTGGTTAGTTCAATCTCAATGAATATTAAGTATTCGTTTAATTTCTATAAAAGAATCATGAATGATTAATATTTACCTAACCCGCTCTGATAAAACAGACACTATGGAGCGCGTAGGTAATATAGCAATGTGTGATTTAAAGGCCCGACAAAGCTTGGATTGTAATGACTTGATATCCTAGTCAAACCTGTTATCACCCACAAAAGTGAACACATTTTTAAGAATTTAAATAAACTTGAGTTCATATTATAACTCTTTTGAGAAACATCTAAGTATTGAGTGAATAAGGAAGCTGGTACGTGCGAGTCCGTTTTTATTTAAAAGAAATTGTTTGACTACATTTCGTTGAGCTATTCGTTTATCTTCTTTATATTCCAATCAGATTTAACTGGTATAGGTACTTATAGAAATCACCAAAAATTTATAACCAAGTAGGTGTTTCATTTATTATATAAACACGAATGACACCGTTGACTAATGGACTTGAGATGCAGGTTCGTAACCTTGGCAAAAAATAAATCTTCATTGGACCTCAAACCTACCATATTTGAGAAGAGGCCTGTAGATATCATTTATATATCCCTACACAATTTATATGATATGTCCAAAATGTACAATAATACAAGCTTTTGATATTGATAAATTATATCTCACTGCACTTATCTCTAATCTGGTAAAATTGATTCATTATCAGTTTGATTGTTAAAGGGATAAACCGATCGATGCTCTGTTGTTTGTCAAAATTGACTGATACGTGAGTACTTGCGAAGTAAAACAAAAATGAACCTTATATTATAACCATGAAAGAGCAAAATCGCTTTGAAAACATTGTTATTGCAGCATGCCTTGAATTTAAGGCAGAGGTATGCAATTTAAGGCTTAAATTTCATAACGGAGGGATGGATAGATATTCTATAGATAGATGTGAATTGTGCAGTGGGAATGGATAAAGCGTTAAGCACTGGCGAATATCTGTCATAAAACTTAGAAAACAATTGGAAGACATCTAAAAAATACTCGCTATTTTAAAATACCTACTAGTATCTTTGGCTGTGTAATTTATAGGGTAATCCCGTTCAGTAGATTTATCAAAAACTTTATAGTAAAGTAGATAATATGGTACTTTTTAATAGTGTTACTGTAGAATAATATCAGTAAAATGAATTGTGGAATTATAAAAGCAGTCGCTTACTAAACGGAAAAATGTCAAGAAAATTATAAACAAGTGGTGAAAATGTTATGATTAAAATTAACAGCCTAAAGTTTGCTATATTCAGCATAACTGTATAGAGCTCGCAGTGTCGCAGCGGTCAAGTTAATCGATTTGATGATTCACCTGTTGATCGAGTGACGATAGCTCACAAACTAACCCTGGTCAACTCGTTGATTAAAATGTTTAAGCTTGCGGAATTTTTAGTTACAAGGACTTTTATACAGAAACTTCTTTTTGAATTGAATACTATCATTTTATTTGGCAATATAACAATCCATTCTTTGGGATTTGGTCTGTTTTTGAAAATATCAACTCTTTCTAATATTTGAAATATATTGTCAATGTCCAGCAATCTTTCGGTTTTCCTTAATCAACTCAAAAACGTTTCACAACAATGCGTCACAGAGTTAATTTGTTATTTAAATTCGAGCGTTAGGGCTATTATTTTGCTCGTTAGTTCTTTGTACAATGCATTTTATAACCGCAATATGAAAATGCCAGAGGAATGAGCGCCGCGCGCCGGCCGCCCGCCGCTGGCAGGCGATGGGAAGCGCGCGGCCGACGCGGGAGATGCCTATTCTACTAACCTCACCGCTGTGTTGTTGTGCTTATCACGGTGGTATATACGTTATGTATCAAATAAAACCCAGTTTTCTTCAAAATACATCTTCTATAGCCCAATAAATATCTAGTTTCCAGAATGCACTTTGATCATTTTGGTCCACTGAACACTTATGTTTAATCCAAGTGGAATCTTGGCGAAATGATTTTTCGAAGGGCATCGTTTTTTTTCATGATATAGGTACCTACATGAATAAGTTATGACTTCGACTTCTTTACAACCAAGTTTTCAGTAAGTTTTTTATTACGGAAAAATCGATACTACCTACTTAATACTCGACTTGGATACCGAAAAGTGTTGTCAGAAGGCGGAGTTACTATAGACCCGTGGTGTTTCCATAGCAACATGACCCTTCCTTACTAGTCCCGGTATTAAACCAGGCGCCATAGCCCTGTAAGAGTGATTCTGAGAAGAGTCCCAAACGAGAGTTAGTTATAGGAAATTTTAGTAATGCTGAAAGAAATGAAAATAGGATTACATTTCTAAATGAGCATCCATAACAGCCCAGCCTTTACAGGAGTCATTGTTTTTTCAGTTGTCTCTCAGTCCCGGACTCAATGGAACGCTAAGAATTTTCGCTTGACGGACGCGTCATGACTTATGTACTTATTTTTACAGGCGTTCGATGCTATAAAGTTCAACAGATGTCGATTCGTTATAAAAAAATAAGTAAATAAAAATGACAAAATTCTGCAACGAAAGCGTAAAAATGAACTACACTCTAAAACTTTGAACAAAATCTCCAAAGTTTAAGTACCGCAAAATTTACAAAAGATTTAACGCTTTACGTAAATTCACTTCGAAACTTGTGAAAACGATAGACAAACACAATTATTTACTCACCACTTTTTATGTGTAGAAGTGTAGCGCAGTCGTAGACGGTTACGACCGGCGGCAGCGTAGCGCTACGGAGACGCCTACGCGACCAAATCAATAGCGCCGATCTCTTTGTCGAGTGAGCACTTATAACACGATTGAACCGAGATCACAATACTACAAATATAAATATATAAAAGATTTCCTTCTAGCGTTTATGGAAAGGAAGAATTTCTGCAGCAGCTGGTAGCATAAATTTAGTTATAAACAAATCAAAATTTAATACAATACCAGTTTTTGCGTTGTCCGGTCGTGAACATAATCCGTTAATAGAAGGAGCGCGGTGACTCGGCCGCGGGCCACTTTACAGGGACCAGTCATGCGTAAAATATCGACAAAAGTCTGGATTCTGATCGATATTAAACCTTTAGTGAACTACACTATGAGAGACAAAACAGTTTTATTGAATCTCTATTTAGTTATGGTTTTTGCTGCTCAACACAAGACTCGACTGCGATCGTGATCTTGAAATAAATCATACCTTTATCTATGCAACTGTACATATATTAGCACATAGCTAAATTAATTTCAACAATCTTTTATTAAAACTACTACACGAACTAACTAACTATGGCGCACAAGGGTCTCTAGTATTGTATTACAGTTTACGGTTTCACTTGCCGCATAGGTCCACTTACCCGATCTCGCTTAACATATACCTATATGTTAAGTCATCACCAAATTTTTTTGTAAGTGTATTGCATTTGTTCAAGAAGGATACAGTTATATAACGTAACGCTGAGCGTTGAAAGAACCAAAAATTGCTTGAGGAAAATGTTCGCCTCAAAGTACCACCTCATGAAAATATACTCAAGAATGCATTTCTATAAGAGGAAGGTTTTTGAGCGGAACGACGATTTTCACATAAAATGTGTAAAGAAAATTTCTTCCAGAAAAAAAACATCTGTTACTTTACTTCAGAGTGTTTGTTCCAGTTCTATTGATCTAGTAAGACGATGCCAGCTCTGAACAAATTATTACAAAATGTAATTAACACGAGAATCGAGTTTGTTCTCTGTGAGCTTCCTTTGTAGATGAAGTGTAGGAAATAAAAGATAAATAATTAAACAAACAAATATACTTCATTTACATGAACAAAGTTGAGACTTTTTGCATTTTTAATTGTTTCGTTGTTAAAATATTACAAGTGTAGATAGATTTATATTTTTACACTTTTGAAGCGAAAACTTTATTTACAGTATAATTATTGCACAGGATATTAAAAGTGAGGCGTAGTTGAAAAACAAACATCAACATCATGCTTAAATGTTGATCACCTTATTGTTTATTTTTCTTCGTTGTTAAGGCTCATTTCTCCTCGTTAATATTGTTCCTAGTACTTAAAGGCTCCTCCAGTGTAAAGGATAGTCAGAGTCCCAGAATTTCACTTAGTGCGCGCCTCACATACCGCCCCCTCTGCCCTCAAGCTTCGCTCTCGTCACATTCTTGATACTTGCTCGTCGATTTAGGTTAGTCTTGAACAACATTTCTCCCAAACTTCTCTCATTTGATAGTTAAATGTTTACCGAGATTTTCCTCACGTTTAGAGCTTAATAAAGCTGAGTTTTCATATTTGAAATGTTTGTATATTGATTAAAGTTTAAAGGCACAAGCTTTGTAGGAGGGAAATTAGTAGAGTAATTGATTGACAGAGCATTACTTATAGTAGCAATATTATCTGCTTAGTTTGGGCCTGAAAATGCGCTACTCTTTTACCAAAATTTACTATGTAACGTATGTTTCTACCGATATTGGATATCTAAAAATTACTACTGGTCCTGCCTTTAAATGGAATGAGACAAAAATGAGAGATTAAAAAAAACAAACTTCACTCAAAATGAGGGGTGTGTACACAAAATAAGTTTCGATAGCTTTGCATTGATCCGACAAATTTCGGATTCGTTTAATATTCTAGACGAACACTTTTATTTTATAGAAAGAACACAAATCGAAGACTTGCTTAAAAAAAGGCTTTTGTGTGAACTCTTGCTTGACTGAAATCAAACGATGATTTTTCATAACTATGTATATACTACGTAAGTCTTATGGCAGAGAGTAGAGGGGTATACAGCCGTGACCGCTCAAGTCGTAGACACCAGTGATCCCCGATCCCTTTGTGTCTCGCGCTACCGGGACTGAAACCACGTGAAAGGAGACTGTAACGTAATCCGATACAACGTTAAGTTTTCAGGGTAAGACAATGTCTATTAAATCAAAGAAACTTGTGTTATTGAAAAAGTTATACATTAGTTATCGTATCGGTGCGAAGTAAACTGAGTTATGCCTAAGACTCAGTGAAGCGGATTGTAAAGGGCTCCTCCGAACCCAGGAGGCGCTATCATAATAAATACGGGAACTCTTCCGTTCAGCGCTGAAATAAATATTGCTTTTTAATCTCCGATGCAGTGGGATTTCATTTTATCGCGTTTATCTGTAGACATCCGTGGCATTGCAATTCCGATAATATTTATTTATTTGTATTTTTAATTTGATTGAGTCAGTTTATACTGATTTATAACGTGCGATTTATAGTCTTTGTTAACGTTTTTGTCGTCAATTTTAGTAGATTTTCTATACGCTAACTTAGCCCACCGTTAACCGATCCGATTAATTTGTGGAACATTCTTCCGTCATCATATTATAGTTTTAATCTGCAAACATTGCCTACTTGTCCGGGATACTTCTCATGCAAGTTACAAAGCTGTAAGCCGCTGATAAAAGCCGGTAATACGCGAGCAAAGTCAAGAATGAAATTCAATAAGTTCTCTCACTAATATTAAAATTAAAAATTTCGATAATACGAGAGTTTAGTAGGTATAATCCATTCTGTTAAGTGTTAGTTGCGCATATTGGTACGAAAATAGTTTTGGAAGGCAGCCTATAAGAACTACTTGACAAATAATGCAAAAATAGACACGTGCCTATTTCCTAAGACTTGTAGTAACATAGTAGGTACACAAGTGTATGCTTGCGCGTTGCTCCCCTACCAAGGGTCCCGTTTTCGGGATTCCGATTCAGTGCGAGGTGCGTTTAACCGCTCTCTCGTAACCGAGCGTATATAAGTGTAGATAGCTACATAATGTATATCCACAATCCTTCCTCCACTAGGTTAGAAAGGGACAGAGAAACGCTTAGCGCCATCACGCCGATCACACGTTGTTTTTTAACGAAAGCCTGGTTTTGTCGTTATTCGGTTGAACGATCGTTTTTTATTTTTATTTGCGATTCGATGCTGTGGAAGTGATCGCACATTTGTATACAGTGGCTCCTGACAAAGTAAAATGGCTTTTGCTTTGAGGTACACTACAGCGTTCTGTTACAGAGTAGCTCGATGTTTTGTTAGTTGGGAACTTGTAGTTCAATTAATACCAGGCTATCGGGCTATAAATGAAACAGAGCTTGTTTAGCAGTGATGAATCAGCTTGATATCTCGATGGGCGTCGCTAAAGCTGAGCTTCAAAATGTTTTATTAACTGTATTATAAGCAGTATCGTAATGGCGTATTACAACCAGACAACTAAGGAACTTCAGTTCCTTGTCCCTTACGACTGACACTCCTAGATACTTAGCAGGTACTTTTCCTACAACGCCTGGTACGTTTCCCACCTGGCGATGATTAGAAAAAGGTGATGACGATTGTTTTCCGCCGACATTTTGTTGGGCGATCTGATGGCATGACCTCGAGGCCGGGTCACGCCCCTCCCCGCGGAGGGCGTGTCCCTCCCACAGCCAAGTCTAAGGAGCGCGGTGAGGCGCCTTATTTTGCTCCCGAAGCTTTCGACACTGTTACTATACGTACCTATACGTGTAGGGTGCTGGCTTTGCTCATGTACCGACTTTAATCAATAGTTCGCCGGAGGGTTTACACGTCAAATTTAAGTAAGACTGTTTCAGTTTCTTCGTCTTTGTTCATTTGTACGAAGAAAAAGATTGTGAAAACTTAAAAGTTTTTACAAATAGGAAAAGAGTTATATTGAGGAGCATCGTCTCTCTATGAACTGTTCGCTTTGTGTAGAGATCGTCTCAGCGCAAACAATACGTATATACGCTTATCTAAGTTGATATTCCTATTTTGATTATTTTCGTAAAACACAAGATGAGTGCTCAATCGAGCTTTTTCTTGTGAGACGTTACACCAAGAGTCTATCGACCTTCACTTGTAATTTACACCAAGGTCCTTTGCCTTTGACTGTGACCTTTAGTAAAAGCCTGGAGTTGCAGCGTTACTCTTCACGGCAGGTTTACTTGCGGCCCCCTACCCCCTTCCCTGAACTCGACCCTGGCTGCGGCGTTGAGCGCAAACAGGAGAGAAACTCAAACTCAACTAAAACGGTGAACCAGACATTATTTTTGCCTGAAACTGAGTAATTTTATACTAGGAGTAGATGAGGATGCTTGCTTTACTAATTAAATTTAATGGAATAGTATCTACAATCTAGTTTATACTAGATACTCGGTAAAAAAATGTGCCGTTGCTTTTTGGCATAGAGCTACCTACTCTTTTTCATCATTTGATTCGAGCATTGCTCAAGAAGTACTGACCAACATTTTAATACTTAATTTAGGCACTATCGAAGTTCAATGCATGACAAGAGTAGCGCAATGAAACACTTAATTAATAAAACAACTAACATTTTGAAAAAATACAAGGCCTTTCTTAACTCCTTTCTCACCAATTGGCTAAATATACCACAGTAAGGAGAAGTATTTAGATTAAACAAACCTTCTTTACACAAGCTCTTACTATAAGTTATAAATTATGCGCGTTATAAATGTGTCACCCATTTCCCCTCAAGGTTACTTGCAACTCCACAGTAATTACGCGAGTAGTGCGCGCCTCACTCGATACGGTCTCCGCATACCGTTTCACTTTCCTCACATTCTTGATTAACACCTGTTCAATTACTGCTGCTGTTTGATTGCTCCTATTAGGCTACTATAGTCTATACTTGTGTTAAACGTAATAGGGATGATAACTAGGTATATTACAAAATGTAAGATTCCGATCTTTGCCTTTTTTTACCAGTTCTTTAAAATTTAGGGGAGATGGCTTGTGACGTAACGGACCCATTTCGTAAAATTCATACACTTTTGTGACGACAAGCTATGTTCCATTCACTATTATTTGATTAATTTATGTTTGTGACGTCAAAACATACGTAAGCATTATTATAAATTAAAGAAAGAAACCGTTAAAAAATCTTGATAATCCCCAAAATCGAAGTCGTATTTTTGTCAAAGATAACCTATGAACATTCACCTGTCTAACTACTTGCAAGCAATATTTCAAAGCCGCGATGTGTAGGTACATACTATACTGAGCTACATATATAATACATAATACTGCAGCTTTAAAAGATTGCTTTCGAAGACAAAAAAATATTGTAATGATATTTAATTTTAAGTAAGCTAAGAGACACGCGGCCTAAATATAATTCGGGCGGCTTTCTAGAAAATAAAGCCTGAACTATTATTTAGATAGGCAATATTGATAGGAACATAAAAACCAGTCAAGTGCGAATCCCTTTAAAAATTGCTAAAGAAAGTAAAATAGAATGCCCGTATCAATAATTGGCTGAACTCAATTTTTAATTGTATTATTTGTTGTTGAAGCGGCAACAGAAATAGATGATCTATGAAAATTTTAAATTCCAGCTATTAATAGTTCATAAAGATACAGCCTGTTGACAGAAGAACGGACGGACTGACAGACAGCGAAGCCTTAGTAGAAGGGTTTCGTAGAAACTGCAATAATTTTCTATAAATGAACGTTTATTATTGTAGCTATCACAATTGGGTGAATTTCCCGGACCTAAAAATTGCGTGGCATCGATGAAATCGGTACTAAAAAGCATTGTTATAATGTTCTAACATTTTTTTTTAGGTAGATGACATAAAAATCTATCTGTAGCACTAAATATTTTATTAATATAATTAATAGGTTTTCCAAAAAAAAAAGTTAAACCACATAATCTTTCATCGCCGTGTTTGTCCACGACTCACCTTGATGTATTAAAGTCATCATTGATCAAAAATGTATCGTTATTTATATTAAAACTTAGTTTTATTTGGTTCGTGAATAGTTAGAGTATTGACTCGGAATACATTTATTCAAATATTTACACAATACAACGTATGGTTAATAAAAAACCACTTGTCCCAGAACTACCTTTCATCGCCATGTCCTAAACATATTTGAGAATATTGCATATTCTAACGTTTTGCGTCGCTCCCGTTTTGCGTTAAACGTTGCATATAAGTAACGTCGAAAGGCTAGACAAGGAACGACGTGTGTACGTGCCTGCGTTTTCGAGCTATAATTAAAAGTATTAAATTTTTTTGGTACTGGACATTTTTTCTTTCATCGCCGTGGATAGGTCTAACTTCTATTTCAATAAGTTTTTAATCTCGATTGAGCATTCAATACAATGCCATTTATATTTAGCTTATTTGTAAAGTGTTCATTACTGTGAATTATTACCAGTTTTTTAGTAAATTGAATTATACCCCTTGATTTTCATCGCCGTGCTCTCATTTCCGTGGTTTCCGTGGACAAAATTTGCTATGGCAATGAAAAAAAATACACGGGAATGAAAAAAATATCATCGCCGTGCCTTGTAAAACAGTTTCCTTTCATTGCCGTGGCCACGTGTTTCATTTCCGTGACTTATGTTTGTTTCGCCACTAGACAGGAATGTATTTATTTATAGTTATATTATAAAAATAATATCATGTGTGACTGGATTTTTACACATTATATTCTATTATTATTGCGTATAAATTAATAGTATTTATTTTTGTTTCAATGATTAACTTTATCATTTAAATATTCTTGTACACTATAATAACATTTCATTGCCATGGACGCCTGTTTCATTGCCGTGCATGCATGTTTCATCGCCGTGGCACGGAATTTTCAATCTTGTATATCTCGTTAGTTTTTTAAGCTATCTGCTAGATATTAAGCAAAACTGCATATCTGATCGAAAACTTGAGAAAACACTATTTTTTATTGTTCTAAAGTTGAAGAATAAAAAATCCACGGAAATGAAGATTTTTTTGGACCTGTTGAAATTCACCCAATTATGATTCAGTGTCAACGCTCTACTCGGCAAAGCTGTGTTTAAAATAAACTGTTTAGTGTTTATTTTAAACACAGCTTTACAACATTTAATCTCGATAGTAGCATTGTCATATAAACGCTTTGTAAATACCGGCAGTAGCCTTTCTGCTGTCGTCGGATTGTGTCATGGCAAAGGTTAATCCTAACGAACTAAAGTCAGGTAAAATTTGTAGCAAGCTTAAATTAAAATTACAATTACAAACCTAATGATTATTTGTGCTTCATTTAAATGTGCATTATTTTATACGGTTACATTACGACCGTAGCATTGCGAATTGTTGTAAATCCCGCGCTGTAGCTCAGAATGTTAAATATTTCTTTTGAAAACTTTCAGTTTTAAATTATGATATTTAATTTCCGTGTGAAAATTATCTAGGTAATGAGCACCGATTTCCTTAAATTATTTACACATAAATGGCGCGTATTTTTTTTTGTCAGTATTGTACTTATTTTTTACGAGACATTATGTGACATCTCGGAAAATGTATACCTATTTATTTGCACTCCTAAATTTTGTACCACAGTCAAACAATCGAAATGTCTTGTAAATATACTAAATTTCTAAGTAGGAACTCGGTGGTCATCTTATTTCTATTTGTAAAGAAATCGGTCAAACAATTTTCAAGGATGGTTAATGCACCTCGATCAGGAACAAACAAATTAAATGTCCACTTCGTTTACATTGATACTAATTACAATCAATGATTACAAAATAGATATCAAGCATCGAGGCTGTCGGTCTCGCGATCAATTCATTGATAGCGGCCACCCTGTTGCCACTAAATTATACCGCTATTCAAAATCCCTAAAAAATGTGTTTGTTGCTGATATCAACTTTATTAAATAAGTAAATAGTTCTTTAATTTAAAAACATAGGTTCCATTTGTATATTTGTAAGCTCATGACTTATAATCTCTTTATCCTTTGGCCTTAGAACTACCACATGCTACTAACCAGAGCGATATTACCACAGAGCTCAGCGCGAGCATCAAGCGGGAGAAAATCGTAGAGATATGCGAGGGCTGCGGCCAGAAGATCCAGGACCGGTACCTGATGCGCGTGGGCGAGCTGTCCTGGCACGAGCACTGCCTCAGCTGCTGCGTGTGCGGCTGCCCGCTGGCGCACACGTGCTACACGCGCAACGCCAAGCTCTACTGCAAGCCCGACTACGATAGGTAATACGCGACATACCTCCGAGGGCAATTGTTCGACTTGCGAACCTTTGCTTTCGCTGGATGTCTCACTTCTGAACAGTATTTATAAATTAGGTTAGGATGTATTTTGATAGCGATTTGCACTGCGATATGCTCGCGTTCTGCCGCGCGAATAGCTAGCGATTCATATTTTTTCCATGTTATTGTAATAAAAAGTTACTTCCCTTTAGATTATTCGGAGTCAAATGCACCCGATGCGGCGACCGGCTCCTGCCTCAGGAGATGGTCATGCGCGCCCAGCAGTACGTGTTCCACATACAATGCTTCGTGTGCGTCATGTGCTGCCAACCACTGCAGAAAGGCGAACAGTACGTCATCCGAGCGGGACAGATATTCTGCCGACAGGATTTCGAAAAGGAAATGTATTTGATGCAACACGCAGAAGATGACATGATATTAGATGATTCTGAGCGGCCGCGCGACGGCAGGCGAGGCCCCAAGCGTCCGCGGACGATACTCACTTCTGCACAACGCAGACAGTTCAAAGCTTCATTTGAAGTCAGCCCAAAGCCTTGCAGGAAAGTAAGGGAAGCGCTAGCGAAAGACACGGGACTCAGCGTCCGAGTTGTGCAAGTGTGGTTCCAAAATCAAAGGGCTAAAATGAAGAAGATTCAGAGGAAAGCCAAACAAGAAGGTGAGAAGAATACGGAAAAAGAAAAAGATAAAGACGAGAAGAGCATCAAGCAAGAATCCCCCTCGAGCGAGCACGGGAACTACCTGGGGCTGGACGGCGCGTACTCCGCCTCCAGCCAGCCGCTCAACCCCAACCTGCCGTACTCACCCGACGGTATGCACAAGTTCCAATTGTTTCCTGTCTCGCCACATTTTCTACAGCTTTCACTTCACTTTTATTTTTCCTTTTTTTGTTACCCTTTTCGAAAGTCAGTATTTCTTTCCCTCATTACTAGCTTTATCGATGAATCTAAGTACTTTATCATTCATCAGTTGATTTCTCATTTTGATATTGCTATTCATTAAGCATTGGTGTCGTTTCAGATTACCCCGCTCACTCGGGCGATAGCTTCTGCAGCTCGGACATCTCGCTGGACGGCAGTAACTTCGACCAGCTGGACGAGGGCGCGTCTGACACCATGAGCCTGCAGAACCTGGAGGTGCAGCACCACGCGCACCAGCACGGCGGGCACGGCGCGCACGAGCCACTCAACCTCGGCACCGGCTCCGTCGTCAACCCGATAGACAAGCTCTACCTAATGCAGAACTCCTACTTCAGCACTGATCATTGACTCGGCCCGGCCCGGCCGCCCGCCCCGCGACCGTGCCGGACGACCGTCTTCACCGAGACTATTACGAGCAGCACCAGCTCCTATGCTGACACGATCACCCCGATTTCCTCTCACTTCGTTGATCCGTTCTTGTTACAGTGAATGTTTACAGGTGTAACTTTTAATGTTCCGTAGTCAATTGTTGTATTATTCTCACTCAAACAGTTTGCCCTAACTAAACAATATATTACACTAGTTATATCAAAAGTAGTCAATGTCCGTTTTGTTCACGTTTTATCTCAAATATCGTCATTTACAAGTATATTACTTAGATTAGAATTTTATTGGCTGCATTTATTCTAAAATAGATTTAATATTGTATATATTGTACAGAAAGGCACTAAAAATTAAGATAAACTATGGATTATATTCGGCCGGGTTTTGGGAATAGTATCTCTGTAGACGATTTAGTTCTCTATAGTTGCTGTAACCAGAATGTAGTTAGATTTCGAAATGTACATAATAGAAATTGTATTTCTTAAAAACGTAGTGGATGTCTAAATATGAAGGCGGTATATTGTATGCCAACTCTGAATATGTGAAGCGCATCCCGGTGTTGTAGATAAGTGTAGCACACTTCGATTAAATCAGATATGTGTTGTTGTAATCAATGTATGTGTTTCTGAATCAAAATATTGTATTTAAATATATCGATTAACTTAACACCCGTTCCACAGTTATAGATGTTGTACGTTAAATATATTTACAGTAGTTATGCCCTAACTGCAGATTGACCTACAGGCAATTCTAGTCACGTTAGTATTATTTTATTAAGTAATTCTAATAGTTCAATATAATAGTTGTTGGTTTTCTGTATTATACGAAAGTCAGTATCCTTTAAATGTTTAATGTGTAAGTACAATCGAAAGCCGAACGAACGTCTAGTCAAGGAACTTGTTACGCCCTCACAACCACGACATGCAAACATCTGTATGGACATGTATCATTAGTTGATTCGGTAATTTTATAAATTGATGTAAATTAAAAACATTATAAATATCATGCGGAGTGTTTACTTACCTACTCAAATGCTATGGGACCTTTCTTAATACTTTGGTGGTTTTAAAACTAGTGACTTCGACCGACCGGAGAATGGTGGACTCACTCCACTTCTTCTAGTGAATTAGGATAAGTAAATGAAATTGCACCTGAAAGAACCACTTAAGCCTTCTACAGAATCTATTTTTGATGAGGTGAACATCGACGTCCCTTGAGCCCTCTAACCCACTTTCCTTTAACTCTAGTAAATTTCTTATAAAAATATGTAGGTACTATCTTCGTCAAATCCCTCTTATAATAGTTTTACTAGCTGTTCCAGAAAACGTTGTTATGCCATAAAATTGAAGTTTAGGGAATAAAACAAAATAGAGCTATGAAAAATAGTTGTTGCACTATTCTAAGACCTGCACAATATGCATCTTAATCATGTGGGAGTAAAACACCTCAGCACACCCTGTGAGAAGAAATTAACGTAAGGGTAAAAGCACTCACTGTCTTACACCTGGGCCTCAGAAGGAGGAACATATTCGCAGCTCTGAGGTAGGTGCCCTTCGTCTCTTAAACCTTCTCTGACACTCTGTTTACCTACTCAGAATAGGTTAAAAGCGACGATGGTGAATTTCTGATATTCAACAAATAACTTGTCGGTTGTCGGAGTCAGCTATAATGAAGAGAGGCACGTTCTGAAGTAGAAGTTGACGACCGGCTTACGTGGCTTTTAAGAAAAAAATAAGAAGATTCAGTTTGAAATAAGGAATATTATTTATTTGTAATCAACCGTTTCCACTGTTACTGCAGACATTTATTTATTTATTATTGGATCGCCATCAAAGAATACACAAAAACACATTTACAAACAAGAAATAATGTACATTTGAGTTGTGCTCCCGCAATTACAGGAGATAAAAGCATTCCTATTTTAAACTTCTATGTGAATAAACTTAACTTGTAATAATAAAAATATTAGATATTAACGTGAGTACCTATCAATAGAAACAACATGGCTTGGGGCGTATATACAACATTAATACTAGAGGGAGATTAAATGTAATAATATCAACTACTATTAGAAACCCGAAGTGCCTAGTGCCTAAACTATCTAAATAACTTTTCACTTATTAGGTATCTGCTGTAAAATTCTGGGATTAGACTTACTTTCGTTTTTTTTTTAATATTTGTGTATATCTATACTATCTATCAGTACCTTTTATACATTTTATACCATGTAATAGGAAGTAATACCTATTTTAATAAAGACAAAAAAAGTTATTCAAATCGTACGTCGAGTCCGCATCGCTAATGATAGTAACCGCCATCTATATTAGACCCTCCATACTAGGTACGCCAGCTAGCTCGCGCAAGTTCCTAAATCACATTACAGATGGCGGTAATATTTATTGTGTTTAGCACAACTGTAATCTGAGGGCACGGCAGTGCCCCTGCCAAGTCTCGAGCAAAACGGGCACGGCCGTACCATCTTTTCTCGAAGCGATTCGCGGCTGTTTCGCCCCCCCTGTATCTTCGACGTGGACAAAGCTAGGAGTTTAGCTTTTCGGGGAATAATAGAAGGCATTAGAACAAGCTTAAGTTCGAAATTACATGCCAATTGAATTAATGGTTTAGGAGTTACGGTCGATCAAAGTTACACAATTTTGTCACTCACTGACTCACTGACTCACTGACAGATCATCAAAAATCTAAGGTACTTCTAGCAGACTTAGAAACTTCAAATTTTGCACCAAGATAGGTCCTTAGCCACATATAAAGGAAAAATTATAAAAACATTAAAAAATAATATGCCATAGAAAACAATTTTATATTTGCGGTTTGGCAAGAACATTATGTATGGATTTTGACTGCATTGTTAACTTTGTTCGTTGTTTAAGTACCTATTCAATTGGATGAATACATACATAGAATAGAAAAGAATAATATAAATGTAATACACAGACTATCATTAATACAAATTAATACATAAAATTCATAATTCATTAAATTAATAAAGCTAAAACTCCATTGTATTGCGATAAATATTGTATGCGCGCTCGATAGATGGCGTTGTACGTGTCTGAATCGCGCTATGGTTTCGTTACAAAGCGCAGTCTAAGTAGTACTTCAGAATAATTCGATAATTTTCATTTGATAGCGCCACCTGTCTATGAAAAACCATTTCGAAACTAAAAAATATTGTAGTGATAATTGATATTCGGAGAACTTTACGTGTTATTTAGTTTAGTTTAGCTATAGTTTGTAAGTTAGTAGATATATATATGCATATATATATAAGTTTAAGCTTGTTTACATTAGAAGTAACGAAGTCTCAGAGAAGAAACAAAAGAGATAGAGAATGGGTTCTAAGCAAAGCAGTAGCTGAAGTCCTAGAAATTATGACACCTAAAAAAAAAGAAAGAAATACACTTACAAAAAATAAATGAGATCCCACCAAAAACATTAAATGTAAAAAAATGCCAAGTCTCTCGATGCAGTCTTTCCATCGTAAAAAGTTTTGAGATCTCATAGAAGCCAAGTCCTATTCAAAATATTTTGTAGTTATAAATCAACATTTAGTAATTGTATCAATAGTTTTCTTTATATTATAATTATAGTGACTTGGCAATGAGCACAAATTAAAAGCTGCTTGATGCCTGGAATTATGTGCAAATGTTACTGACGAGACCAGTGATCAGATTATTTGTTATGTGTGAATCATGATGGTCACTACCGACTACATGCTCCAATACAATAATTAAGAATACCTTACGGGCCATCGCTGTATGAAAGTAAATGAATCGAGAGTACACTAAGACTGACTGCCGTTGCCGAAATTCGGTTGGGACGACACGGATAAACCAAAAGAAAATTAATTTTGTGATATTAATGTTTACGCATGCGGTGTGTGTAACTTTCAACTCCTACAAATATGCCGTTTTATTTGTTTCGTCTTGTGCTCATTGCCAAGTCACTATAATTATAATATAAAGAAAACTATTGATACAATTACTAAATGTTGATTTATAACTACAAAATATTTTGAATAGGACTTGGCTTCTATGAGATCTCAAAACTTTTTACGATGGAAAGACTGCATCGAGAGACTTGGCATTTTTTTACATTTAATGTTTTTGGTGGGATGTTTTTTTACAAATCTATGCAGATAGAGTCAGAGCTTAACTGCTTCACCGCACTATTTTGCATTATAACATGTATTCAAGGAGTGAGTGGAATGAATACACCCGCTAGGTTTTACACGTCATTGAAGTTACGATACCACACCAGAACCCGTAATTTATGAACTAAAATATTCTTCACTTGAGTCGTAGCTACTATGAACGTTTAATTCTTTCTTTATTAAGATACTTTCATAAACATTTCTGATGCAACCGTTATAAATGTTTGACTTCTGAGTATTTAGTTTGTAAATCCTCACAGTGGAAGCAGCGCCTCTGGTGGGAAATTCAAGCAGCTTCATGAATAATAAACAATACATATTCCGAAGAATAAAGCATTCAGGGTTTGTCAATTTTTTATTGGCATGGAACCAACAAACAAGAGACATATTTCAGACTTCGAATTTTGTCCGTTGGACGGCGATCTATCTCATAAACCGTTTTAGCTAGTAGGTAAGTATTTTAGATGCTGCTGCATCTATACAAATATATAAAGCTGAAGAGTTTGTTTGTTTGAACGCGCTAATCTCAGGAACTACTGGTCCAAATTGAAAAATTATTTTTGTGTTGAATAGACCATTCATCGAGGAAGGCTTTAGGCTATAAACCATCACGCTGCGACTAATAGAAGCGAAGATAGGTACAATGGAAAATGTGAAAAAAAAACAGGGCAGGTATAAATCATAACTTGTCTTATAACTTCTACCCACGGGAACGAAGTCGCGGGCAACAGCTAGTCAATAAATAATAATATTATCATTGGACCACGAGTCTAACTCGCATTGTACCGAGTTTATAACACATTGCTTGCAATATGCATCACACATATACAGTGCCGTATTATTCCATAAGACACTTTAGGCCAGTGCTTAGGGGCCCACTATGACCAGGGGCCCAGCACTCGCGATAAATTTAAAAAAAGAAATAGATTATGTGGTTTTATTTTAAGCACAGTTAGGCCTGGAAACTTATACCACTCGGCTACCCGCAGTCATCTTAAAATGGAATTAATATAATTATTTTGTATTGTCATAGTTCAAGGACATTATTTAAAAAAAAAAAACGAAAATTTGTATTTGAAATTAGTTCTAAGATTGCTGTCGAAAGGTCAAGTTAGAGTACAATGCAAATGCAATGTAAACAGACAAATAAAATCATCAAGACATTGAAAAAGGTCTGTTACAGTTAACGTAAAAAAGTAAAATATAAACATTAAACGTAACTACCCGTAAATTGTTAATCACAAAGCTAGTTTTTCCTCGAAAGTCTACTATTGTGTGTTATACATTTTATTATAGCATAAAACAGTGTACAAACCTGAAGGAAGATGTGTTGCGACGCAGCCCGGCCACAGTCAATTTCCACATTTATAGACGTATCAATTAAATGTTTCTAATTTGTTCTTGCAGCACTCAGGAAGTCAGGAGTAAGGAAAAGATAATGTAGCACAAATAAATCTTGTTAGAAACACTTGTTTGTGACCCGGCAGTACCGTATACTTTGCATTCCGGTGGCTTGTTTATTTTCTGGCACTTATAGGATGCACAAGATCATCTAAAATATAAATCAAATAATTGTTCCCTACGTGTTCCTTTTTTTAAGACAAAGTAATAAACTTATGTTAACAGTATTTTTAAAATCAGAATTTGCACTAGCGCCAAGAATCACGAAATATTGGCATTCATTGGCATTCCAAGCAAAAACTGAAATATTGCTGTCTCTTTTTCTATCATGAATGAGTTTCGCAATTTCACAATTTCATACTGTCAATGTCAATCTGTCATGTTATGATCATGTCAAATGCTAAACGTTCCTTTCCATGCAATGGTTAAACTATTAAATCAAAAATCTCCTTCAATTAATTCTACTGTCTACAATGATTGATTTCGAAGAGCCATGCATGCTTAATAGTCGGTAGGCTGCCTGGAACTGTGCTTTAAAATATATATTTTTCAGAATAGAATCAAATAGAAAATCACTGGATTCTATCGATCGGTAAATTGAATTAATTTCACTGTTGGCAATCAGAAGCGTCCGGCGCCCTTTCGCGCCTGCGTTCTCCAATCTACATTGTTGATCATTCATATTAGAACGCGAAGTTGCGCTAAGTGTTTATAAAGCGGCTTAATATTGTCTAACTGAATTTAACAGTATCAGGCTACTTAAATTACCTTTGTGCAGAAAGTAATCCAGCTGCTGAGCTTCTAACGGTAAGTATTCATAAATAAACTAGTTATTACATTTGATATATTATGCTCTCTCGGCAAATAGTAATTTCAATAAAACCTAAAGTAATACGCATATAGGAAGGCATTCAAAGAGTGCCATGGACGCCAATGCCGAGTACATTTAATTTTAATCATTTCTTATTACTTACATACACCGCGGGGACTAAAATGCTACAAAAGGTTCTTAATTTATTTTTTATTTTATTTTGCAATTCCTACATAGAATAAAGAACCTATTTGATTATGTTAGGGGTATCAGTGCAACTCGTCCATGTTGGATGTTGGACTTAATCCTAATTTTAAAAGGACAAGTAGGTACATGCAAACTTTAAACTCAAGAATTTAATTGGTGTGCAATTAGGGCCTAAGTACAGGCTGCTTTTCCTAAAGTTAAAAAGCGCATTTTTATTCTGAAGCACATGTGGTTATAGATATTGCTTGGTCAAATAGGATGGTGCTTTAAAGGCATGGAGTGCATTGCACTTGCAATATACTAAGCAAAGCAGTATACAGGCAGTGGATTTATTGGTGACTTGATTATCCAGTCTAATCTATTTAAAAAGATTTTCATTCAATGGTCGGGTAAAGAAGTTATGTCTCGGTCTTAGGCTAACTGTACAGATATATGGCGAAATGTGCTAACTGCCTAACTGAAATTAAGAAATATTGCATTAATTGAATAAAAATGAAGTAATGATAATAAGTATTTCTTGGATGTTGGTAAGGGTAAATAGTCTGTCGCCAAGGTCCTCGCCATTGTGTAACGGAGTCCACCATTTGTAGTTTTCCATACTATATTATGTGTAGCACCGATAAATAACATTACCGCACTCTATGTAGGAATAGGACAAAGCAATGACCAGAGTAAAATTACAGGGATCTTAGTTCATTGTAAACCGTGCAGTTAAACAAAGAATAAGAAATATCTGATCTTAAAAGTTCATAATCTTAATATTAAATATTTTATCACTTCTAGCGGGACCAAAAAGAGCTGCAATAAATTTTAAAGATATTTACAGTGTTCAATGAATTACCTTTGAACTAGCACACCTGTTTTCTTAATTCTCTGTCTAGATATCAAATTGGAGGCTGAAATTTGAAAATGGCCAAACCAATCAATCAACTGTGGAATTATACAAGATGTCTCAAGTGCAATATCAAGTGTTTTTTCTAAATATATAATTTATTTTGAAACAGGAAAGCTTAAACAGCCAGGATTAACTTTCTAGTTGTCTGTCCTTTGATACATATGAATTCAGATCATAAAAAACCATAGGATCTCTAAAAAGAACTAGAATTTAGTTTACTCAGTGAATATTTTTCATTGAATTGATGGTAATAGTATATTGTAATAATCTGTTGAGCAACTATGCATTTCTTTAATACTGTGTATTAATAAAACAAAAGAGTTTATTATGAAACAAGTGTATAAGTGAAGTACAACTCAATATTGTCAACGTTGTAACTCAATCGATTTCATGGCATACATTTTTCAATCGATTTAATTAATCGAGCTTATTTTAATTTTATGAAATGCTCCGCGCTTTTGTAGTTAGGAAACTTTAGGAAGGGGTGACGCGTGCCGCCATTTTGTTAAGGGTCACTCGTCATGCGAAATGTGATTGATTGCGATGCGTTGTTCGCCGAGTGTATAAGTTGTGCTTGAATTATGACATATCTATACTTACTAATATATAAAGCTGAAGAGTTTGTTTGTTTGAACGCGCTAATCTCAGGAACTTTTGTTTCGAATTGAAAAAATATTTTTGTGTTGAATAGACCATTTAGCAAGGAAGGCTATAGGCTATATAACATCACGCTGCGACTAATAGGAAGGCTAAGATACAATGAAAAATGACGAAAAAAGGGGAAAATTATTTATCTTTGAGGGCTTCCGTTGCGTGCGCTGCTAAAACGGTTCAAGATCTTCTAACCACGTGGACTAAGTCGCGGGCAACAGCTAGTTTTTATTAAAATTACTTGCAAATAATAAAATTCTAAAGCATTATCAATAGGGGGTTTACTAATTTAATAAAGATTTTTACGTAACGATTTTGTTAAAGCATTCAGATATACCACTGAAAAGGATAAACATTACCTACCTAACTGGTTATTCTGTCAAATTGTAATCATGGTTTTATTTAACAAACAAACATGTTTGGTCTTTACACGGTGTATCAATATGCTCGTTTTAAAAATATATTAATAAGCAAACTAAGGACATCATTAAAAATTTGTAATCGTTTTCAACAATAACCTAATTAGTAGGTAAGTGAAGCGAAAGAAATCGCCACAATTTAGGTGTGTTTATATCTAATTTCAGAAGTCAATTAAACTTCATAATCGTCCTTCGTAAATACTCACTGAAAGCGTATTACGTAATAACGTGCCCGAATGTTTTGATATTTTCAGTTTCGACTATGTAGGTACTATTAGGATCTAGCGTGGGACTACAATTGAAAAGGAACATAACCTAAAATTAATTGTACCAACCTAAATAAAGTATAAAAAGAAGACCTTGGTACAAAATTGTATAATAACTGACACGTGAATACAAAAACACCACAAAGTTATAATAAGGTAGGGATTAGGAATGTAAAACAATCTCACGACACAGATAGCATCTTCATTCTTCGGGCTCCGTCTGGCAGCTAGGTCCGCGCTGCATGGTGAACGTCGACTTAATAGAGCGCGGCGGCACTGGCACGCTCTTATATAGGCTTAGCGATGACTCATTTGATAAGTCACCAACCGTACCGCAATGCGGCCTGTCAGAACCAGCTTAGCCTTCGTAATGTCAGAGTATCTATTATAAGAATGTCTATGAATAGAAAAAAAAAATCGAGCACCGTTGAAAAATATATTATGTGTACGACGCCACAAACATTTGTTATCAGTAGTCAAATAAACGCCTGAATTCAAATTCGATTAAGCTCATACAAGATTTTTAAAAAACGTTATGTGGCGTAATATTTTCTGACTAATTTATGAAGTAAATAATAGATGATTTTCGAGAAAAAGCTCTTTGGCACATTCGATTTCAACATAACTAAAATATTCGTTGACTTTGAGCTAAATATTATCACGTATTAAATTCGTTATTTATCAGAAATAAGTACTTTTTGAAAAGTTAAGTTTTAGGCACATATTGCATACCCAAGTAAGTAGGTAAACTTAACTCGAGAAGTCAGGCAGTCTTTTTACTTGATTAATTTATTTCAAAGGATGATATTCAA
>NW_020800231.1:0-24648 GCF_003590095.1 Trichoplusia ni
AAACGTTCCGCGCCACACTGACGTAGTGAGTGTGAGTTGTTTCTACAACGAGGAAAAAAGGGGTACCCCTTGTGAAGAGTTAGCATCTCTGTGTTAACTGCAGAAATAGCTTCAGTGGCCGATGGTCTCCCAAGTAGGGGTAGCTTTTTATAAAATTACCTCGGCTATATCTACTGTAGTTATAAGAATTAGAATTAGAGCCGTGCCAAAAGACTTGGTTCGGTCTTGATATATGCGAACTCTGGTGCCAAGGAGGAGAGGTTAGATTTAGAGGGTTCCTGATAATGGGCAGCTCGTGATTTATATTTTTCGTAGTTTTTGCAAACCGCTTCTAGCTGTTCCAGAGTTTGCAAATTACTTATTGCTAGAATTTCCGCATAAATTGGTTTTAAGTTATGGGAGATAATATCAAATATTTCAGATTCAGTTGGCCTTGAGTTCAACCTATTAAACAGACCGTTCATGATGGAAATATATACTGTTATGTTCTCAAGGTCTCCTTGAGAACGCTGTCTTATTTCAGTAAGTAATCTGTAGTCATAGTCATCAGAGTCGAAGGCCTCTTTTAGTAATTGTGTAAGTTCCAACCACGAGTTAACCTTAGGCTTAATATGTCGGTACCAATGTAAGGCATTGTCCGAAAAGATTTCACAGGCATAGTTAAACATGTCGTCCGCCTTGATTTTCTTGCTAACACGAAATTCCTCTAGCTTCTGAATAAAGGAGCGTACACAAGTCCTACCATCATATTGTGGCTTATTAGGAATGTGGTTGGTGCAAGTAACAGTTATGTTGGAGCCGGTAGGCTCTGAATGTTGTGCGGTATTAGTGTTGTTGTGCGACCTATCAGCTTCTAGCTGGGATCTATCAGGTTTCAAGATCAGCGAGCTGTGAAGTGGCAGTGGTGAATGTAGCTTCTAGTTTATTTCTTCGTGTAATAAGTTCAGAATTAGTTGGTGTAATACGTGATAACCTGTACCTAATGTGGTTCTTATATGATATGGCCTTGGATACTCCGGCCTCAGTGTTAATTCCTACTATACTTGACTGAAATTCTGACAAGGTAAGTTCTAAAGCATCTAAATCCTCCTGGGTATCCAAACCGGACTCCTGAATGTCATCACTAGAATATTTCTTACAAAGCTGATTTATTTGTTTTCTAAGTTCTATACAAGTGCCAGATTCTCCACCCCTAATAAGTACCTCATATTCAAGCTCAGCTTTTCTTAGGTGAATAAAATTGATTGGGTGAGTTAGATTAAACAATTAGATTAAACAATTGGAACTAATTAGTCGATAACCAATTACACAGGTGAGTGTTACAACATAGGGTTTCCTACTTTCAGAACTAATGAAATATTTTGAAAATTACAGTATCAGTTATAAGGATAACCAATAAGAACAATAATTGAGATTAATTAATTAATTATAGTATTGAATCTTAGTTAAAAATAAATTATAATATTTAATAAATTATTAATAAATTATAGTATTAGATTATATTATGTTCATTAAATTAAATTATAGTGGAAGTTTAGGGTATTCCTAATAATACACATGCGAGCGACAACCTAAGTACCTGTGCCAATTAAGATTGGGCGCCACTGTAACGGTGAGGGCCGCACAGGTAGGCCGTGCGGACCGTTAACTAAAAAGGAGAAAGAAAACAAGAGGTAGGTCTCATACAGATCTTTAATATAACTAGGTCCGGCTAGGTCGCGGGTTTGTGGCACAGGTAATTGAGTTCTCGCTCTTATATGAGTAAGGGGGTACCGTCCCTGGGGGTCCACGTAGGGTGCCCGGTGAGCTGGCTGAAGCTGGCTAAAGCTGCACGGAAGCTGGGGTCGCTGGCGTGACAACGGCCGCGGCCACCAGTAGGTGCTAAGCTGCCGGCTGGAGAGCGGGACCCGCAGAAAGTAGTGAGACGGCGGTAGCCCGTAGGGTGACGCAACCCGTAGGGTGACCCCTGGAAGCGTGCATAGAGGTGCGTAGGTTAGCGGTGCCGAAGATGTTGGCCCGCGTGCGATGTGGATGCTCCCCTAGTGGTCCCAGGGCAGCACAGAGGCAGGGAAAGGGGAAGCTCACACATCGCAGCGGTTTACAAGGCAGATGGGTGCAATGACACGTGCTGATGCAATAAAGTGCTTACACTATCCAAAGCTCATTTTAGCCTTTAAAGGAGTGGCAGGAGGCTAGTAACAGCTGAAGGCACACTGAGTATTCACTTAACACTATTGAAAACAAGGGCAATGCAGCCTGCATGCATGGGATAACCTAAGACCGCGTGGTCGGCCAAGGCAAGCGAAACAGAACAAGCAGAATAGGATTAAATATATGAAATTAATATGACGTAGGTTATCCCGTACACGGCACACACTTAGTTTAGCAATATATACAGAAACTCACCCAAGATTGGGGTATAATTACGCCTTAGGAGTCGTGGCAGCAGCCGCCACTTATGGCGATCGAGAGGGAATGTGGCGTAGCCTCTCACATTTTGACGTTTTGGCATTAGGGTGGACCACTGTCGCCGCATCCATAGACAATTAGTAAGTTGGCCATAGACGCAACGTTACATTAGGCAACCCATACAGTTTAGGTGGTTTCGCGCAGGGGTCTTAAATATATACCGCTTTCTTAATCAAAGACGACAAATGTTTCAAACTTATTTCTGTAACATCCATTATTTTTAGGGCAATCTTTATTAATTACCAGAAAGTTGTAAGGTTCACTCCAAATTTTAGAACACATTTCACGAAACTGAGCCCAAGTCATACCTGTATTAACAGGTTCTTCATAAATATGCTTCAGATTAATATGATCCTGCTTAAATAGTACGATAAGGTAAGCGTTGTCTCTTACTAACTGTTTTGGCACTTTACTATACGTTTGATTGAGATAAAAACAAGCGATATTTTTGTGTCGACCCATTGCAAAGTAATCTCGCATGTTACTTTGATTTTCACATGCAACGTCATCAAACATTATGACAGAGTTCGATTTAGCATCCTGAACACTTAAAACGTCTTCATTTCCATGATATTTCTGAAATGAAATACCTGGAACTCGTTGTAAAACACTTTCCAGAAATCTATACTTAAGTTGGTGCAAAGTTTTTGAATAAACGTAAACATATTAATATGATCCTGCTTAAATAGTACGATAAGGTAAGCGTTGTCTCTTACTAACTGTTTTGGCACTTTACTATACGTTTGATTGAGATAAAAACAAGCGATATTTTTGTGTCGACCCATTGCAAAGTAATCTCGCATGTTACTTTGATTTTCACATGCAACGTCATCAAACATTATGACAGAGTTCGATTTAGCATCCTGAACACTTAAAACGTCTTCATTTCCATGATATTTCTGAAATGAAATACCTGGAACTCGTTGTAAAACACTTTCCAGAAATCTATACTTAAGTTGGTGCAAAGTTTTTGAATAAACGTAAACATTTTGAAATTTGATACCATTTTCATGGATAAGAAGACCAATGAGCAAATTTGTTTTTCCACAATTTGACGGACCACAAATTATACAACGTACTATGACTATGTTACGTAATAATTCACTATGTCGAGCATGAGTCTTAGGAATATCATAACAGATAGTGTTTACATTCAATGATTGGGGTTGTTTAATAAACTTCATGACTAAGAATGGTAAAATACGTCATAGCCTTCACTTATAGACTTTTTTGATCAATCGAATCACAAATTACACATGGTAAGCCTATAAGAATACTCGACTAAATGGATCGAGTCTATTATCGGATATTGAACATTCTCTACCACTATCGGCAGCGAGGCGCACCCGCCGAGCGACCAGCCACCATTGAGCATTCTATTCCATGATATGTGTCGCTCATTACCTATTGGGCATTCTGTCCCACGACGCGAATGCGCATGCATGAGCGAAGGAGTGGGCGCGACCTGCCTGCGCATAGGCACGGGGGTGCATATCGCCCATCCAAACAGACCACGGGGGGTCGAATTTCGGTGTGACGGGTGCAGCCCCATTACGAGGCGAGGAGACCGACGCTCTTTACACGTCGGCCTCCACAAACAACGCGAAAGCGAGCCGTCGGCCCTACTCAACGGCCGGCGGATCCTCGCGGCCGGCACTGTGTAGTAATATCTATGTATGTAACTCCACGTGCCGGCATAAAACGCGGCTGACGTCACCCGGCGGTTAGGTTTAGTCAGTAAGAGTCTGACACTACCCGTCCTCCCCCCGGGAGGGCGGGTGTCCATGAGGATTCCCCCGCCTAAAAAAAAAAAAGATTTTATCAATTTTAATAAGGCTCTAGACTCAGGGCACCCACCGAAACGATGGAAAAGGTCAGATATAATACTACTCTATAAAAAGGGGGACGCGAAGGGCATAGGGAATTATCGACCAATCAGTCTTCTTTCTAGTATTTATGAGCTATTTTCATCTGTACGCGCTTGCGTGGACAAATAAAAATGCGTAGCACAACTTAGTACTGGTTTATATTATCAAACTTTACAATTAATTATTAACACGAGATTATTAACATGGGAGATTGCAGAGATGCGGTGGACCCGTTACGTTATTGGTATAGTTGTTGATCTCGACGGCCCGTGAAGTCAAGTGTACGAGCGCCGCTCTCGACGCCTCCGTCCTCGCCCCTTCTCCAGCGCGCCGGCGTCCCCGTGGCGGCCTCCCATTGGATGACGCAGGACGCAGTTGGCGCGCAGTTCGAACCGCCGCCTGCGATTGGCTCGCACGCAGGTGGCGTGATGCGCGGCGGACACCTCGGTGTTGCCAGGGAGCGCGTACCGCGCTTCCCCAGCATTTTGCCCCGCCGCCCGACTGTGTTGCCAGGCGGCGCAGGCCGTAACATCCTCCCAGGCGTTGAAGGATTCAACTCGACGTGTCCCGGAAGAGGGGACACATGGTGCGGACGGCCCGAGTGACCGTCCCCTTGGTGGTGCCGACGTCCGCTACCCGGCTGACGCCATCCGGGCCGGGGTGTAGGCGCGTGACGCGCCCCAAGCGCCATTGGAGCGGAGGCGGGTTTGCTTCCCGTAGAAGCACGAGGTCTCCGCAGTTAAGGCCTTGCCTCTGAGTCCTCCACTGGGACCGCTGCTGCATCTCGGCCAGAAACTCCTTCTGCCACCTGGACCAAAACTGTTGGCGGATGTTTGGTTTGTTTTAGGCAGTCAGTGGTCTGCCCACCAGAAAGTGTCCTGGGGTGAGAGAAGTGGGATCATTTGGATCTGACGAAAGTGGGGAGAGGGGCCGGGAGTTTAGGATGGCCTCGATCTGTGAAAATAAGGTGGTTAGCTCCCCGAAAGTCAGATAGGCCTCTCCAGCTACTCGTTTTAAATGGTATTTTGATGATTTTATGCCCGCCTCCCATGTTCCTCCAAAATGGGGCGAATATGCATTCCCAAACACAGAGCGGATTCCCTCGTTCGCCGAATAATTGAAGACCGAATCTTGGCTCCTTTGCAACATTCTACCAAGCTCATTGCATGCACCTATGAAGTTACGACCATTATCACAATAGATAGCATAGGGTTTACCTCTCCTGGCTACAAACCTGCGGGCTTACTCTTCAAGCTAATTTTAATTCCAATCCAAAACCAATGCGATTCCAATGTCAATTTTGCAGTCACGTGATCCGGTAATCTTGAATACAATATTGTCAGCATTGGATTGAAATCGGGATTGCCCCGAGATTGTTTTGTTAGAAGTGAAGTTAGCTACGTTACGGGCCGCTCGAGTGTTGTTAAAGTCTTGACGATTAACCGGTAATAGGTCTTTAAAATGCTATATCTTTTTACTAACAAAACTGATTTATAATATGTGATATAAATAATTGTTAATTTAAATAATTTTAATGTTTCCAATGCATTGGGTGTAAAAAAAAAAAAAAAAATCAACCACGGCTTTGGCTGTATGCGGAAGAATCGTTGCCTACACTGTTTAAAAAAAATGTCAAGTGGCGCGTAAAGTTACCAAATTTTAATTTGATGTAGTTCTGTGAGTGGAGTGCGTTAGTTGGAACATTAAAATTGCATTAAGTTCCTTTTATTATTAAAATAATTTGTTTTCGTTAAGTTACTTAAATAGATAAAAGTAAAGTTTTAAAGAAGTGGTAAGTAAACATACAATTTTACTGTATTGCTGTATAGATAAACGTTTTTAATTATTCATCAGTAAAATATTGTTAATAATAACAACCTGATAATAAAAGTATTCCAATTTCAGCTAAAATGACAAATCGACCAACGTATTCTCAAATAGAATGTTTGGTGGAATTCCTGGAGCAAAATCCAGGCATAGCCAAAGGCTTGCTTCGGACCACTCAAGCCAAATTGGAACCGAAGCGAAAATAGGCAAGCTTGGCAACCTCCTTGAATTCTATTGGAGGTGCTAATAAAGATGGTCAAGGCTGGGCTAAGGTATTAAAAAAATCAATTAGACATTAGAATCACTATTATCAGGCAGTAATTAAATAGCAAGTAATTTCATTAACATTAATGCATGTTTTATTGGGCTGAGAAGAAATAGTGCGCACAACTCTCATCTTCGATGAGGCGCACTGGTGGTGGGACAGCAGACAACTTGCCAGCATTGTCTGCTCTAGATAAAAGGTTGGTGGCAGTGATGGGTGGACAAGAGTTTGCGACTGGCAACTCAAGCTTGGCAGTCAATCCATTTCCTGAATTGGTATGTCTATAAAATTTAACATCTGTGATATTTATTTAATACATTATATTTTATTTATGAAATAACAACAACATATAATTTTATTGTTTCAGCCGAGATCTGTTGGTACATAACCACAGGTTGTTGAAGAAGAGGTAAGCCACCATGACGTCATGGAAATGCAGTTCGAGCAACCTGTACGAGCAACATGTTGTATTTTCTTTCCTATTCAAAGAGTATACTAAAATTAACCTTTGCATAGTTGTGATTTGTATTCAAGCAAAGGATACACTCCAAATACCTTTAGTCAGTCACGCAACCCAACTTAAGTGTGTAACATTTGAAGTGGTTTGGCACTTATCATATTACGAGCTATGGCATAAGGACTTGTTTTTTGTAACAACAGTTTGACACTACTTGAGTTAATTTATGGAGATTCAATTTTTTATATATATATATTTCAGAACCTATGACCACGCCACTATCGACTACGCCACTGTTGAGTAACAATCCTCCATGACGGCGACGCCGGTCTTTAACTCAGAGGCAGGATACAGTTACGATGGAAAGGTTTGCCATGATGGAAGAGCGGCGGATTGAAGCCGAAATGACAACAGCCCAAGCATTAATTCAACTGTCACAACAAATTGGCAATATTGCAAGGGCTTTAACATCTATAGCTACAGCAATTTCAGACGTAGCCAGAAAAATGCCAGATCCTTAAGAAAGGCATCTTAACAAAATTTTTTTAAGCATTGCCTGCTGTTTTACTATTATGTGTTAAAACCTTTATAAGGTACGATGAGAACCTTATAAAGTTTTAGGCTACCTTCTGCTCACCCACAACTGCTGAACTAAAACATTTCGCTTTTCGATGCCTTGTCTTAGTTCAGCACCTGTGCTGCTAGTTGATTCTTGAGAAGTTACAGTTGGGTAATCATTTCCATATTCTGCTGTATTCTCATCTTGGTCAAAATAAATCTTATTGATACACATGTTGTGTAAAACACAACAAGCATTAATTATTTTGGCTGCTACATCAGGATGATAATGTAGAACAATATGCCCGATTAAGCACCGCCACCTGTTTTTAAGGACACCAATAGTACGTTCTACGGTATTCCGTGCAGTGCAGTGTAGCTTGGTGTAATATTCCTCAGGGGACCCTTGATGAGCATCTACTATAGGTGTCATCATGTATTCCCTCTGGGCATATCCGGAATCACCTGCAAAGTAAAATAAATTAAAATGTGTTCACAATCAACAAAACTACAATCTCAGATTAACTATTTAAATAATTTACTTGCCTAGTAAAAATACAGTTTCCCCATTATTATTTAATTCAATTAAATGTTGTTTCACAGGATGCTGATTCCAGACGAAACTATCATGTGATGCTCCTCCAAATGAAGCATCCACTGACAGTATTCTTAAATCTGAATCAGCTCTCTGAAAATATATAAAACAAAGATATTTAACTAATTTCATAAGCAATTAATTACAATTCAGTAATAACCAAAAATATTGACTAACAATCATAACATTTCTTGAATGAAAATGTTTGCGATTAAAAAGTCTCTCTTCATTTTCTAATGGTGTAATTATGGCTATATGAGTGCCATCAATGCATCTTATAACAGATGGTATACTGAATTTTTCAAAAAATCTGAAACAAGACATGTTACATAGTTACTGCTATTGTAAAATCAATGCACTTTGAACATAAAACATTATTAAGTTCAATAAATGAGTTGGGTATTTATCATTACATCTCTTTCACGACGAGTTTGAGGAAACTTGATCCATTTCCTTTGTATTAAGGGATGGTTAAGAGCTGCTGTTACCTCTCAAATAGAACGAGAAGTAGATTGCTGACTCATTAGGGTCTCATAACTGCCTCCAACTAGCCTTTGGTAACTCCCAGTAGCATAAAAGGACAATGCCACTAAAACCTATGAGAAATAAGTACTTATTAAGCTATTGATCTTGTAAACAAATGTCATGATAAAATTGCTAGGTCATGCATCAAATGGAACTTATTTACTTACCTTATATTTTGGTAATAAATCACTTCTTCTCTTAGGGGATTGCATAAAAGGCTTTATGTTTTCAAATATTTCGTGAAACAAATCCTTGCTCACCCTATAATTGGCTTAAAACTCGTTTTCATTCATCGAAAACGCTCCGTATAACGCATCATCCGACGCTCATCTCGTCTTTGTTTCAATTGTTTTTTATGGGAATTTAACGAAAAACTGTACATTACCGCTAATCGTGCCATATTAAACACTTTTTATCCAAAGAAAACCACGTAAAACACAAAACAATTTCTTAAAAGATACTCTTAGTAATAGTAATTGGAAAAATCACAATCAACATTCAATCCCACCGTAATATTGGCGCAATAAGCAGCTGTCAAAATAGACTCAAGAGTACCGTTTAGCGCCCAATCCGATCTCAATTAGTTCCCCATAGTGCTTCAGAAGTTAGGTCGCTGACTACCTCTAGGTGAACCGCCTTAGTGGTTAGACACACATACAAACATAAATAACTCTTTGTTATGCGGTTCCCTCGGCCTTTACGGCTGGAAATTCTGAATGGACCCGCAAAGTCTACCCCACAGGAACTAAATGCAAAGCTACAGTCAGTTCTTACGGCTGGCAGATCGCCCATAATTGGTTCGACAGGTTTACCTCGCAGGCGCGTACATACAACGCACTGCTTGGTAGTAATGCGAGTTAGGTTTCTTCCCCCTATTGGCCAATATTCTTCACGAATGGCTGCGAGCAGTGCCTGTGGACCAGCATGAAATAGACGTGAGTGTTCATGTTTCATTAAGAGTTTAGTGACGCTATGTTTCGCATCCAGGAGCACAGGGTGCTTTTTGTGCTAGAATTTCCTAGCCGGCCACCTACACGCAGCACCTTTTCCGTGTCTACAAAAGAATTAAGTGTTAATAATTTTGACCTTTTATGTAATTGATGCCCTTTACTTAAGGTTTCAATTTCTTCATAGAATGTCTCAAACTGGCTAAGTTTAATTAGAAGAGTGCCTGCCTTCTGCAGCTCTTCAACTGATAATGCCTGACTTGAGTTTCTTTGACCCTTACAATTATTAATAAATTCAGTTATTTTTAACCGTAAAAAAATAGAAAACCTACTGAAATCTACAACCTTATTAACTAAATTTTCTTTACTATTTACAGCAAATGTGTATGAGGTGAGAGATTTGACCTCCGGTAAGGTTGCCTCCTCTGGTGGAGACAGTTTGGAGGGCCACACGCAGTCCTCTTGTTTAAAGAAAGGAGGGCCTTCCCACCAAAGAGTAGAACTATTCAACACCTGTGGGTCTACCCCTCTTGAAGCCATGTCAGCAGGATTCAAGCTAGTGGGAACATGACACCATTGATAATCAGCTGTTAGCTCTAGAATTTCGTTCACTCTATTTCGTACAAAGGTTTTTAGTAGACTTGGCTGCATTTTTAACCATCCTAACACTACGGTGCAGTCTGTCCATATTATTTTCTTATTTATTTTACATTTTAAAGATTCACTAACCTTCTGACAAAGTCTAGCTCCGAGGAGCGCTCCACATAATTCTAATTTAGGAATAGTCAGTGGTTTAATGGGTGCTATCCGAGCCTTTGCACATAAAAGGCGTGATGTATGCTTATGTTTGCTATCTCTAGACCTTAAATAAATGCACGCTCCAAATGCAGCTTGTGAGGCATCTACGAAACAATGTAATTCAATGTATTCTGGCCCTTCATACATACCTAGGCAGATGTATATTGTACAAATAAGATAAATTATTGCTGAAATTTAGCCAATCTTTTGCCAATTCCTTGGGTATTGGCTCGTCCCACTGTAATTTGGCACACCATAACCTTTGAAGTAAGATTTTTGGTTTGATAATTGCTGCACTCAATAATCCTAGTGGATCAAATATTTTGCATGTCATAGAGATAATAGTTCTTTTAGTTATCTGAGAAGCAAGTGGCACATTGGTGGAAAATTGAATTGAGTCATTGACTGGAGACCAGTTTAATCCTAGCACAGCCGATTCTTTGCACAGTTCTAAAGTATCACTATTAACCTGTTCGTGCTCGAATATCTGTGGACAGTTGGTACGAAATTTCCTTAGTATGAAACCGGCTGACTCTAAAACTCGCGTGATGCTCTTAAAAATATGTGTCAGCTGATGTGCTGTGCACAACCAGTACTCAAGTCATCGATGTAGAAGTCAGTTAGCATAGTTTCCTTTATAATTTCATCACCACACTCTAGCGCTAGTTGTTGAAGACACCTAGTACTAAGGAATGGCGCAGATGCTGTACCATAAGTTACTGTATTCAACTAATTTGAACTGATATACTACAATATTGTGCGTTTTCTCACAGCGCCCAGTATGAATTGCAGATGGCGTTGGGACTCATCTATGGCAATCATTCTATACATCTTAGCAATATCTCCAGTTAGGACAAACCTATGCTCTCTGAAGCGTAATAATATAGAAAGTAAGTCGCTCTAGATGACTGGACCTGCGGCTTGAATATCGTTTAGCGACTTCCCTGAGGTAGTTGTAGCAGACGCGTCGAAAACTACTCTAACCTTAGTGGTCTCATGATGCTCCTTAATAATGCAGTGGTGGGGAAGATACACACTAAATTGTGGCCTGGCAATCTCAATCAGGTGACCTAATTCCTTATATTCATTAATGAATTTGGAATAAGCGTCTTTTAACTCAGGATTCTTATCTAACCTAGTCTCTAAATTTAGGAGTCTCTTTTTAGCCATAGCATAAGAATCTCCTAGAGCACATTTAGGTTCTTCCTTCAGGGGCATTAACACTGAAAACCTACCGTTATCTAGGCGTTTGGTAGTTTCCACAAATTGCCTTTCACAAAAATGTTCATCGGGTGAACGAGCAAATTGTTCAGAATAACTCTCTTCTATTTCCCAAAACCTTTTTAGATTATCCTGTAATTCTTGACTAAAACTACAGGTTACCTTGAGGGATTTTAGCCTATCTTGCCCAGTAGGGTCTGACACTAACCAACCTAACTTGGTATCTTGTATGGCAGGTTTGTTTTTACCTAAATATATATGATTCGCATTTACAATGGACCAATATACATCTGCACCTATTAAAATGTCTATCTGAGATGGCTTATAGAAAGTTGGATCAGCTAGCCTAAATTCCTTCGGTATGGCCAGTTGCTGAACGCTGACCTGTACATTTGGCAAAGTACCTATGATATTTGGTACAACAAGACAGTCAATTGATATGCAGAAATCACTTATACGCGATTTAATCTCAACTTTTACCCTTTCTGAAATATTTGAAATTGAATTATTTCTGCCAGCCACATGAATTGAACGCGATTTGTCACTAACTAAGTTAAGCCTTTCCTTCATTACACTAGTTATAAAGGACATCTGACTGCCAGTATCTAGTAATGCTCTCGCCCGATAGATTTCACCGGTTTGCCTATTTACTATGTCTACAATAGCCGTACCTAGCAAAACTTGACCTGCCGCTGCAACTGAAAGTGACACAGGTAAGTTAGAGACCTCTGTAGAGTCTTGTATAGCATTAGATACAATTGGCTCGTTTTTATGTACTAATAAATTATGTTTCTTTTTACAAACACGACACATAGGCCTGGACTTGCACTGGAATGAATTATGACCACTCTTGAGGCAATTTTTACATAATTTTAATCTACTAATTTCAGATAGCCTATCCTCTATGTTCATATTTTTAAACTTGGGACATCCATGTAACTGGTGGTCATCGGGACAGATATAGCACTTTGCACTGGCACCATGTTCACTGGAAGCGACAAATGCTTTGTTAACTTTAGACTCCCTAGGGTAATTTGACCTTCGGTCACCTTTGTCTGTGTGAACCATGTTAGCAAAATGTATAGTTTTTAATATGTCTGCACGATTTCTTAAAAACATTGTAAAATTTTCTAATTTATGATAATCTGTCAATGTAGCCCGGTACTCTTCCCACTTAGTGTAAGTGACCGGGTCTTATTAGGATGCTATAATGAAAATAACTAGTGCATCCCACTTGTCAGTCGGCTGACCCAAAGTATCCAGCGCTCTCAAATTCTTTGACATATGGTCTGCTAAATACCTTAATGCCTTATAAGATTCCTTACTACACCTTTCAACAGTCACTAAAGACTTAAGATGATTATTTATAAGAACATTCTTATTATCATACCGTTCACACAGTAATTCCCATGCTAATTTGTAGTTACTAGAGGTAAACTTTACTTCTAAACGGATTTAATTACTCCCCTGGCACTAACTTCCAAAGCCGATCTTAAATAATGGAATTTATTAATTTCTGGAATTGAATTATTGCTGTTAATAATGGAATCAAAAGTATCCTTAAATTCTAACCATGTTAACATGTTTCCATCAAACTTTGGGACATGTATGGTGGGTAACTTTATTCCATTAAATGCATGAGAACAATTACTTTGTTTTTCGAAGCTATTGGCCTTATTAATGGTAGACGGGGTAGCCTCAATCAGTTCTTGCGCTACAGAGAGAGCTGAGTAAAATTGACGCTCAACGAAAGAGAGTCCCTCTTTCGTCTTATTGTTCATCTACATCGGAACATATTGATTCTATTTCAGACTGTAACTCATCAAAGGTTTTGAACAAATCTTGAAATTTGCTTAGCCTCAATGAAAGCTCTTTTGTTTGGAAGCTTGTAATATCACTAGCCTTTGTCTTTTGATTAGTACTCAGATAGTCTATGAATTTAGTTAACCTGCCCTTAATAGTGCCACGCCTTTTAATTAACTCTTTAAAGTTGACCTTCTGGTCAGTATCTGCATCGGTCATTTTGCTAATTTATATGTACGCTAATATACAAGAAACACAATCTAATGCAATACAATGAACTGAATAAATAAATGTGCTGTGAACCTGACAATCTTATGCGCTGCTCCACCCGACTCCCGCGCCGCAGCGTCGGCCGTAACCCGATGTAACAGGCGTGCCGAGGGAATCCGCCGTGCCGTTGGGGCTGCGAAGCTGGACCGGAACCGTTGCTGTATGGCAGGAACTCTGAAATAGTCGGCCGCAATGCTGGTTCACCAAGCAAGGAAATGTGCGTGCACTAGTTCGCGCGCGTGCGTGAATTTTAGGCAGGTGTAATAGGCAATAACCTTGAAAATAAATGCGTGCCTTTCGAATGCAAGCTTGCCGTGCTTCGGAAAAATAAAGTGTGCTTTAAAAAATAATAAATGCTTAGCGTGGGTGCGGGTTGCTTTGATTCAACAATGGTATGTGCAACAAATGAATAATGGAGAAAAATGCCACTTAGCATGGAATAAGCGTAGCCCAATTCAAAATCAAACCCACGTGCAATATCACCTAGCAGTTTGATATTGGCCAGTTTGTGGCGCCTTTGCCACCACGTGGCGCTGCTTTGCCGGAGAAGCCCCCCGACGCCCGAACAGCCAGCCGCCCGCTATTTCACAGCGCAAGAGCACGAGGATCGAGATTGAGAAAGGAAATTAGAAAGGATCAAGGCTTACTCTCCTGGGCTAAACCTTCGGTTGACGTTTCGCCGTCTTCACCGGGCTCCTGAGGCTGCTTGTCCGGGTCCTTCGTCTCCTGCTGTCTCGATCCAGTTACGCAGCCCGACTGGATAGCTGGCGGGCTGCGGCACTTGCTCCACATGCCGACCGACGATTGTCGACGATTCTTGACGCGACGAGACGACGGACAGATCGCGATGTAACGTGTCCTGTCACGGTCGCCAAACTTGTACGCGCTTGCGTGGACAAATAAAAATGCGTAGCACAACTTAGTACTGGTTTATATTATCAAACTTTACAATTAATTATTAACACGAGATTATTAACATGGGAGATTGCAGAGATGCGGTGGACCCGTTACGTTATTGGTATAGTTGTTGATCTCGACGGCCCGTGAAGGCAAGTGTACGAGCGCCGCTCTCGACGCCTCCGTCCTCGCCCCTTCTCCAGCGCGCCGGCGTCCCCGTGGCGGCCTCCCATTGGATGACGCAGGACGCAGTTGGCGCGCAGTTCGAACCGCCGCCTGCGATTGGCTCGCACGCAGGTGGCGTGATGCGCGGCGGACACCTCGGTGTTGCCAGGGAGCGCGTACCGCGCTTTCCCAGCATTTTGCCCCGCCGCCCGACTGTGTTGCCAGGCGGTGCAGACCGTAACACATCAATTCTGCAAAGCAGAATAAGCCCTAAAATCGATAAGCTTCAACCCATTGAACAGGCTGGTTTCAGATCAGGTTACTCCACAATAGACCATATCCATGTAATGGAACAAGTCATAGAAAAAATCCAGGAGTTCAATCGCCCCTTGTACCTTGCATTTGATTACGCCAAGGCGTTCGACAGCATTTCCCATGACTCGATCTGGACAGCTCTCAACGAATGCGGTGTCTATAAAAAGTACATAGATATCCTGAAAAGCATCTACCAGGGTAGTACCAGTAGAGTTAAATTGGAATGTCGTGAATAGGAAATACTAATCTAGAGAGGAGTGCGGCAGGGTGATCCACTGTGACCAAAACTTTTCATAGCTATACCACAGAGCGTATTTAAGAAACTTGATTGGCAGAAAAAAGGTATCACAATAGCTGGACACCACTTAAATCACCTCAGATTTGCGGACGACATTGTAATTTTCGCCGAAACAAGCAACAAGCTGGAGGAAATGATGCGCGAACTTAGTGTGGAAAGCGAAAAAGTGGGGCTAGAAATGAACGAGGGCAAAACAAAAATAAATTTCCAACAGCATAGCCTCCCCAATTATCCTAAATGGCAAAGATTGGAATATGTCACTAGTTATGTATACTTGGGCAAACAGCTATTCAGCATTCAAAAATAAAAATATCGACGAAGACCTAAGTTGGAGAAAATATTGGGTCCTCAAGGAAATATTAAAAGGTGACTTCTCTCTTCACCAAAAAAAAGGACGTACTGGATTCATGCATCCTGCCGTCCCTCAACTATGTAGTTCGGTCATGGAAGTATACCTCAAAAATAAACAATAAATTAGTTGTATGTCAAAAAGGTATGGAGAGAATTATAGTATTTTGAAAATAAGGAAAATAGAAAAATTTCGAAGCGAAACCATAAGACGGAAAACAAGGCTTACTGATGCTCTCCATTATGCTCTCAAACTCGAGTGGAGATAGGCTGGACACTTAGCCCGCTATACCGACAATAGGTGTACCATAGAGGCAACCCTCTGGGTAGGACCCAGTGGCAAGAAACGAAAAGGGAGACCAAAGAAACGCTGGTCAAATGATATAGTAGCAATAGCGGGAAAATAATGAATGAGAGAAGAAGCACAAAGAAACAACTGGAACAAGCTAGAGGAGACCTATACTTAAGAAGGGGTTCCTATTCGTGAAAACCTTCCTTTCCTTCCTTCCCTTCGTGGTGTCACAGTGATCGGGTGCGTTTTCTGTTCTCGCCGTATTTAAAATTGTAAATCAGTGGAAAAAGTGGACACTCTTAAAATAAAACCAGATCATTTTAAACCTAAGTGAACAAGTGACAAACTGTGTAGAAGTTATAGTGAAATAATAACTACATCTCCTCCAAAACACCAACAGAAACTTTATAATTGTCGGTAAAATTTTAAAACTGTGCGTGATTTGGACTTTGAACTCTCTAGTGTGCACAAAGGATACGAACCACCGCGTGCCGTCCGCCAATAAGCGAATGTGTAACAGCGACAGCAAGTTTTGAGTTTTTCTGTCCTTGTCACCTGTCAGTGTCATCCGTCAGTGTTAACTGTCATTGTTTGACATCATTTGTCATATGCTGATAGCGTTCCAGGAACATACTAAATAAGGATCTAGAGCATTGCCCTTTCCCCCTCATCCCCTTCCTCCCGGACCTCTGAGGCGTTCAGACGTGTTAAAAGTATTCCGTGCTCATCTAAGTAACATGCCAATCGAAAGATCACCGCCACCTACACCTACTACCCCGAATCCTTTACTCACAATGTCGGAAGCGAGCTTAATTAAAAATGAACAGACTACGAGTGAATGCGATTTTTCTAATGTAACTCAACGTACTAGACATAAATGTTACGACTCTGACTCTGAACATGACAACAAATTATCTACCTTCATGTCCGAAATGAAAACGCTGTTTCTTGAGTTCAAGGATCAACAGAATAAAAAAATTGAACAGTCATGCGATGCCTTAAAGAAACAAATCGATCAACTCAAAATACGACTAGAGTCAGAGCGAAAAAACACTTTACTTCATCTGCAAACATTGGAAGATAAGTTAGAAAAACTAGAGCGTGGCGTGAGATCAACCTGCGTTGAGATCGGAAATGTGCCAGTGAACAAATTAGAGACAAAAGATTGCCTATTAAATACCGTCACCAAGATCGGCTCGACCATTGAGGTTCCCATACAAGCCCACCAAGTTAAAGATATTTTCCGCATAGGATCAAAGGACGTGGATAACAAGACAATAATTGTGGATTTTACTAGTAACCTCTTAAAAAAAAAGTTTATACAGAAGTATCGAAAATTCAATAAGGAAAATAGTAAACTTTCTACCGAGCATTTGAAAATTAGTGGACCTTCAAAACCTGTCTTTGTGTCAGAAAACCTTACACCGAAGATGAAAAGACTGTTCTTCCTTGCTAGAGATTTTGCCAACAATAACGAATATCGTTACTGCTAGCTAAAAAATGGTAAGATATACCTCCGTCTAAAAGAAGGGTCCCCGCATCTCCTCATTAAGGATGAATCAGATTTTCCTAAAATTACCGCTAATGTTAAATGACTAATTGTAATTAGTCATTTAGTTTGTTGTAGTAATGTCAAGTCTTATGCCAGCTTTGTTTTTGTTATTCGAAGCAGTACCTGTAAAACCAAATGTCATATTTTATATTGTATTCTTCTACCTAAATTGTTACTTTTTATACACGCTATAACATTAAAGATAATAATTCAATATCATTACACACTCACACATATTACCACATTAGACACACTTACAGATATTAACATGTCATGCTCGCTCACACATATCGCCATATCTCAAACACTCACTCTCATGCCTCCTCCACACGTAGGCGGATGCGTCTGCAGACGTCGGCGGACGCATCCGCAGATGAATCTCTGCGAGCCGTCCACACGTATGTTGGTCGATCAGTCTGTGTTGGTTCTCGTCAGATGCAACACGTATGCACGCAAAATGGATATGGAGACCGTACTTGCTACAGCTATTTATTTATTTAGGACCTACAGTAAACTCAACTCAATTTGTTAACTACCCACAGTTAAATAAAATGAATGATTCTTGTTCTTACAAAATGTTTATTTTTGTGATATTTAGTATAAGATTCCACAGGAAATTTTCAGCTTGATACATCTCCAGGAATTTGAATGTATCCTAAGTTTTTATGCTCGCCATTTCGACGAGAAAGAAAGCCAACGCAAAAAAAAAATGGTCAATATTACGCGTGTACTCTCATTCGCTTCCCGATGAACACTGATGCGTCGCCAGACGTGTGGACGGACCACTCACTCGCGCCGGCCGCTCGCGCCAGATCCCTTTGATCTGTGCCACAAAAACCGACAAACGACGGATATGTGCCGGACGCGTCTGCCGACGTCAAATACCTACCACAGACGAGCAAATCACCCCCTCTACACGTCGGCGGACGCGTCCGCCAATGCCATCTGCGGATGCATCCGCTTACGTGTGGAGGACACATTACCCATACACAAGTGCACATATACGAAGCTTACCGCAAAAAGAACTTTTCGGTTTACCTTGGATAATGGTTATGGATAATTTGTTGTTTAAACTTCTCAAATATGGATGAAAATCTACTTACAACTATCACGAATGACATCGAACAGTTGTCAGTTCCGTCATCATTCTTGTGCTTACCAGAAGAATGCGACAGTAATTTAATTAATCATAAACTAGATCTAAAAAAAAATCATCTTAATATTAGAAGCATTGGCAATTTATCGAACTTTAAGAATCTAATAATCTTATTAAATAGAATTAAAGTGGATTTTGATGTAATTGTCTTGTCAGAATGCTGGTTAAGTAAGTGTCCTTTTCTTCCAACTTTAACTGATTTTGAATCATGTAATTCAGATCACACTAACCAAAATGATGGTGTTGTAGTATATACTAGGCTAAATTTTTTTTTTTTTTTTTTTTTTTTTTATTTATTTCTAATACACTTACATGTTTCTTTACATAATATGTAGCCACACAACGCAAACCTCTCAGGGTTTATCTGTGTTGTGGCGAGTCGCTTTGTACACACTCCAATAATTGTTATTATAAGTGGTTAATGCTGTGTCAGGAAACGCTTACATTTGTACTTATAGCTTTTCGAACCGGTCATATACAGTATTTGCAATTCTTCAGGAAATTTATTTAAAAGGAAAGGTATTAAATATTCTGCCACCCTCATTCCATAAACATTGTTAAATTTTGGTAGTATGTATTTGTTTTGGAGTGGTATTGTTCTCAATGTTTCCGGTCTTTTTTTTTCGATTAACAGCTCAGGTCTATTCACTTCCGTAAGAGTAAAGAATTTAACTTTATTGAACACATTCATAACATTACAATGTTTAAATAGATCGTTGTCATTGTTTTTAAATTTGTTGACAATATGTTTCGGTGTAATAACTTTTAATATCCTTAATTGTAGCTTATAAATATCTGAAAGGTATGTGTGATAAGTTCTTCCATAGCTGCTTAATCCGTAGTTGATAACCGAATCTGCTAGGGCCATATATAACATTCTAAGCGTTTGTAAGGTAGTTTATATTTCAGTATACTGAGTTTAGCTAAGATGGATCTCAATTTATTACATACGTAATCTTTGTGTGGACCCCAGCAGAATCGATTGTCAACAATTAAACCGATATACATATGTTTATCAACTACTTGCAATGGCCGGCACCTGCAAGCTTTAGGCGAACTATGTAAACAAGCATGTTCATGGGCTATAACTGTAGGTATAGTGGAGCACTTATTGTGTGATGAGTGTATGTGTACAATTTTTGTTTTTGTCGCGTTTATTACTAGACCTACGTCATGAGCCCATTTACACATTTGGTCGAAACTGCGTTGAAGTGAAGCCTCAGCGTCTAGGATATTTTTACTAGCGACCAGAATACACGTGTCGTCTGCAAATTGGTATATGGAGCCTGAATTTATGGCATTACTCATGTCATTAACATATAGCAGGTATTCTGTCGGGCCTATGATGGACCCTTGGGCTGTTCCTTGAGTAGATAGAAGTTTTGTACTGTACTCATTTTCTATTTTGACTGTGTTATATCTGTTATTGTGATAGTTTTTTAAGAGTTCTAATAGTGGACCTTGTATTCCATTTTGTGATAATTTGTCAAATAATGTATTATAACGGAGCATATCAAAAGCTTTACTAAAGTCTATAAAAACCGTTAAGACATGTTTTTTATCATTTAAATGTTGATTGACTTCTTCAGTAAACGCTCGTAGTAACTGTGTAGTGCTTTTATTTTTCTGAAATCCATATTGTTTATTGTTGATTATTCCATGTGTTCGTAAGAAAGTATTTATCTCCTTACCAATGTAACGTTCTAAGATTTTATCGATACAAGACAATATAGTAATGGGACGATAGTTATTAACGTCGTCCCGTGGTCCCTTTTTGTGAATTGGCCGTATCACCCCATTTAAAAGGTCTGGATACGTACCAGTTTGCAAGCAGCGATTAATTAAATGTGTAATTACTGGGATTAGGTTAGTCGCTGCATACTTAATATCTTTGGCCCGTATCCCATCGTAACCAGGTGTTTTCCTATCGTTTATTTGTTTGATTATTCGTTCAACTATATCTTCTTGCGCCGCCTTGACTCTTACCGACCTATCCGGAACTATCTCATATGTACACTTGTTTAGGAGAGGTTCGTCGCAGGAACTACTTAGGTTCACAATACTAGAATTAAATTCAGTCATGAAGGTGTTTGCCAAAGTTGATGGATCGGTTTGAAAAGCTGTAAGTAAAACTTGTTCAATACATTCCATTATTTTTCCGGTTAAATTATTTACAATGCTCCAAATCTTTTTTACTATTTGTAAAATTTTGAGTAACTTCCTTCATTATTTGTTTATTTCTAATGTAATTTGTGTATTTATTTGTTTTGTTTCTATATCTATTGTATAACAATCTTTTCTGAGGGTTATTTTCATCTTTTAGCCAAATATTAAACAGTAAGTCCCGTTTGAAACACATCTTTTTAAGTTTATCATTTGCCCATATACATGTTTTACGTTTACTGAAGCTACTTTTCTTAATTGTGAATTTACATTTATCGTAAACATTGTTGAAACAAGTGTTTATGTAATTAACTATTTCATTTGGGCATCTGTATTGAAGAGGTATACTCCAGTCGATCTTATTAAGTTTGCTATGCACTCGACGATTATCTATTTTAATTGTTAATTGTCTATAGTGTGGGTCATTCTTGTTTAGCGCGCTCGTTATCGCACAACCGGTTATGTAGTGATCGGCTGGAGATATCTGCACTACAGATGTATATGTATGGTATGCACTAGCATTGCGTATAAACACATGATCTATACACGACTTAGAGATTCTGTTACCGTATTTTTCAATGCGAGTATCAGAATTGATGCCGCAACAAAAACCTAATGTGCATAACGAGTATAAATAATGTTTTGTTACAGGGTTACTTACATTAAGATCTATATTCATATCTCCCAATACAACACAGTCCTGTTTTGTGGGATATTTTGATAAAACAGACGACAATTCCTTTATAAATCGCAGTTTAGGTGTTTCGGGTGGTCTATACACGGCACATAAGCCTAATTTATGATTATTAAAACAAAGTTCACCAGTCACACATTCAAATTCCCGTGTATATAAGTTATTATATCTCATGAAAGATGCAGATTTATGAATATACAATAGTACACCCCACCTCTTTTGTGAGTTCTTAATTCTGAAAATAATTTGTAGTCCGGGAGTTCGAACATTTGAATTAGCTCCTTTTTAATGTTTACTTCAGTTAGTGCTAGGATGTGAATAGTGTATTTGCTATTTAAAATTATATATTCAATTTGGAGCAAAGTTTTTCTTGATGGACCTTATGTTTACATGTAGAAAGTACACACAATTTCCGGGTGCCGGTAGATTGGAAGTAAAATCATCCCATGTCAGACAATTGGTTTCAACTATATTGTGTTCTATTGTGTCCAGCTTAAAGATTTATATCTTTGTGTACTTAGATGACGATCAATGATAGTACTTACCCACTGTCTATTATGTCGATGATTTTACCTTTTCAATATCGGCAAGCGATTTGATTGCAGTTATTTTTTTTCTTGAGCACTTTTACGCACTAGTACATGTCCGTGTTTACACCATATGAAGTTGAACATTCCCTTAAGTTCTTCTTTAGTTTTCCACAAAAGATAAGCCGTCGCTGGTGTCAGACACTCCCGCAGGTAGACTTTGTCGTCTCCTTCATATCCTATGGTAGAAGCCGACATTGTCGTAGTTCTAGCGGCGTCTATCCAAAGATCCCGATTACCCTCTCGAAGTATCACCGTGATCGGGAGTCTGCCCTTTGTTTCTTGTCATATTTGAAGGATTTCTCGTCTTTCTATAGGCTTTTACGACGTCCTCTGGATTCTGCGTAATTGTAACTGCAATTTTCTTAGCAATTTCTTCTGGATTGTCTTTCTCGCATTGGTTAATCCCACATATTTCTAGTTGGTTGCATAATTGTGCTTGCTCCATTTGATTTAATTTGTTTTCCAAAACTTCATATTTGATGTTTGTATTTTTAGTATAATTTTGTAAATCAGTACAACGGTTTTCTAATTCCTTCATTGACTTCTCATAATGTTGTATCTTAGTCTCATACTCATCGATTTTATCAGAGTAGAATTGCAGGGTACGTTGCAACTCTTCTTTAATAACTTGCCTGACTTCCCTGCGCAAGTCTCGCAGTACTTCTTGCATCATGCCGTCAGCGTGGGCACTAGTGTGTGGGGTAAAAGACTCTGTGTCTGTGTTTTCATCAGCTTCGATATCAGGGATGATACATGACAGTCTTTTTGGCTTTCCCCCTCCGCTGCAAGGTTTGCATTTCCAGTCCACTGATTCCGTGTCGTGCAATACACTGAGTTGGTCGGGTGTTATTGATGCACAGGAAGCATGAAGCCACTTATTACATTTACTACACTGCAGTCCAGGAGACTTTTTGGTTATTACTTTTGTACACTTCGCACATTTAACCATTATTATTTATTATGTAGGTAGATAAAAAACTATAAGCGTTCGCTGCGTATGCGACTGCTCTCGGTTGTCACGCTGTTCAAATATTCGAGTTAATTTTGAAAAACCGAACTTTGCAGACGCAAATTGCTTAATTCTCAAATTTTCAACTGAAGTAGCCGTCGTAGCAATATATCGCTCACCATCGTGCCGCAATATACAAAATTTTATTGATAATTTGGACACTACTTCGAATTCCCTAAAACAATTGTTTTGGTGGGAGACATAAATATAAATATATTCCAAATAGTAATGTCAACAATTCAGGTTTATATCTAAACACAGTCGCATCGCATGGTATGCTACCTGCCCATCTTTTTCCAACCCGTGATAACAGTTGCCTTGACCATGCAATAATCATGTCAAATAAGCCAGCTACTACCTTGGTTCTAGACTCGCTCATTACAGACCACGCACTGGTGATTGTTTTCTGCCAACAAAAACTTGAGAAGCCCAAGATGGTTATACCATTCCGTCGCATTTATGTTGAGGCCTGCGTTAGAGAACTCGAGAATACAGATTTCTCTTCAATTATGGACTCTGAAGATGCAACAACGGCTGCTACAGCATTGGTCAACAGTATTTCTATTTAGTGGTTTCTTATGATTACGCGAATGTTAGACATTGAAATGAAACTACTTTTACGGATTTTATCGCGGTTTAATTTTTGATTTTAGTTCCCGACGTTTCGACACCTTTGCAGGTATCATGGACACGGGCAGACTGAGATAGTGTTCGTCTTGACAGAAGATGTTGCTCGTTCTACCTTCATATTTTTAATTAATTATTTGTGGTCCGCAGAATGAGCTCACTGTGTCGTGATGTCTTGCAGCGCTGCTCTTGGGTTTAGCCTTGAATTTTTATATTATTGGGTCCCAAGTAGGTGATATCTTCCAGCCATCTTCTCTATTGAAATTAGGATGTTTTTTAATCTCAATAGCCTCGCGAAACATCCTAGGTAGGAATTTGGATTCTTTAGCGAGGATCTGTGGTTGATCAAATCTAATATAATGGCTGGAGCCTTCAGCATGTTCGGCGACTGCAGACTTCGTTGAGCGGCGGTGTTTGACGTCAGCTATGTGTTCTTTTACGCGGGTCCCTATGCTTCTTTTAGTTTGACCGATATAAGAGAAGCCGCAGTCACAATCTAGTTTGTATACTCCTGCATCTTGTAGAGGTATATGACACTCGACAGATGGTAAGGACTGGCTAATCTTCTTGGGCAGCTTGAAGTATGTTTTAATTGCAGCTTTCTTCAGGATGTAACCAATCTTGTCAGTGACTCCTCGGACGTATGGTAGTAGTAGTAGTGACGGGGCCGTGGAACTTGGAGCTTGTTGTCTCGCAGTAGTTGCTTGACGGTTGAAGCTCAGCGGCAAGGTGTCTGTCATCACAGAGTCCGTGTGCTCTCTGAAACAAAGATTTTCCCACGGTAGCTAACTGTTTAGGTTGGTGGTGAGATTCACCGTTTAAGTATGGGTCTTTTTGCGATACACGGTGTGACTTATGGTCTGATCAGGATTCCGTTTAACTAATATGTCTAGGATGGCAAGAGATTTGTTATCCTCCAACTCCATAGTGAATTGAATT